>NC_039479.1:10744538-10810296 GCF_003590095.1 Trichoplusia ni
GACGTTCACCAGAACAGATTGCAGGAGAACTGCAGGTCACTCTGATACAGACGATAAATGAACCGACTTCACGTTATTTATGGACTTCGGACACAGCGCCCTACGAAGCTGTGATCGTACTGCTACTTTTAATTAGGATGTTCCATTTGAGAAATAGTTTTCTGCATTTTGAATGATGGGCTTTGCTTTTAAAATGTTTATCTACAGTTAAAAGATCTTTGATTGCATTTCTTAACGTCTTAATGAAAAAAAGTTAATTTTAAATGTTTGTAAATCTATTTCCAAATGGATGCCGTTAAATTAAATCAAATGTCCATTTATTTCAAGTAATCAATGTAAGATTGCATCAAAGAATACGCTTGAAATCGTTTCGTTTTCTAATAGAACTAATTTATTTGTTGTACAGCACAAAACGGAACATTTTTCTGATGGATTGTACTTTTTCTGGCAGGCAGTGTACACAGAACAAGTTGAGCCACTGTTTGGAATACAATGCAGTGCAGATTAACTGGCATGATATATCGCTGGAGCGTCTAACGTAACAAGACTGGGATAAGTTATTGCGCCGCTGAATTCACACAGCGTTAACTAAAGAAATTGTTCAGACATGAATTTGTAGGAATTATAGATGTTCACTGTATGATTGATAAATATTTTGTCGGTAAAATATTTATTTAGTTTTACAATTTAATATCTTAATCATGTATTCGACTTTAAATTACAGACCGTATTAAAGTATGTAACTTATCCAATGAAAGTCTATAGAGACTGTGTTGGTCAGTATAGTTAAATTATGCGTCATTAAACAGAGGGTGGAACAATGTTTCGAAAGTAGAATCTATTAGAATACGTGGGCATCGAAGCCCACGGCACTAAATATTACAAACTTATGCGTGGTGACGACATAGCTGTCAACGGATTTAAATCTGTCATTATGACATTTGTTATTTTGTCTGTTAAATTTCGCCTCCGGCAAAAAGCTTGCATTAGCATTATGAAGAGACTTAGTTTGAAATAAAGATAGTGAACTATATAACTAAGCGATCAGAGTGTGTAACACTACGTCATAAAGCATTTGGTATCATTGTGGAGGCTTGATAGCGTTATACACAGAGTAGATGCCATCTCTTTCACACCCGCCAAAATCCTACTTTCAGACGACGCGGCGACGGTAAAATAAAAATCATAAAACTATAAATTATTATCAGTGAATATTCTATAACTAGGTGTTGTTTTTAAATGATTAGCAACCGCCGTGACCGAGCCTCTTGAGCGTTTCTAGAAAGCCCTATAAAGACTCCATAGGTCCCTAAGTACATTAAATGGTAAAGCTTGCGTAAGAGTTGAAAAGTTAGTAGAAACACTTTGTCAATGACGTGTTGTATTGCGAGTTGGTTGGAACAAGTAGTTCTAACACTATCGGGTAACAGACGCCCGATTTCTCTTAGTTTTATAGTCTGGACGTGACGATAACGTTCTGGTACAAAGTTCTGGCACAGAAACCATATTCTCTACAGTTTCAACTTGTTTTTTTAGCTGTTCCGTGCGTCTTAAGATTCTTTCTACCGTGCTTATTGCTAAAACTAGGAACGTAATTGAGGTATATCTTTGTCTCCAATATAAGCTCCTACTTACATATTATTATGTTAATGCTTCATAATATAAAGGTCAGAAATTGTTTTCTCTTATGCAATTTGATTGCCAGCATCAAATGCAAATAAAGAAGGCTTTCCTTGAAATTTTCCCAGAGTAAACCTGACCTATTTTTCAATTTACGAATAAAATAACGTTCGTACCAGAATTTAGAAGTTAGAGCATCAGGGGTACCTTTGACTATATCTGCACCTTTATATCAAGGAAACAAGGTCGATTTTTGTAAAACCTTGTTAGTACCTTGCAATATTCCACAGCGTTCAAGTAATATTAGCTGAGCGCGGTAGAAATATCGGAAATAAGTCGTGATGACGTCACCGATGTACGGTGGAGCATACAATCTTCTTGGGAGCCGCAATATCTGAGATTAAAAATGATGTTTTAATATTTGAGCCTTGAGACTGCGATATTGCATTATTGATAGGTTTATTTATGGCACGATGAAGTTATTATTTTCTGCTTGTTGAAGGTTTATTCTCGTGGCTAGCCTTTATACTAGGTTAAGAACTTAGCTTCGTATTAAGTTGGGTGACATGTTCGCCAGCGATTAGACGTTTCTGGTTGGAAAGAGTTAGCATGATTGTGATTATGCTTGAATGATGATTATATTAAAAAGTTGTTTAATCTTATTTCGTTCTCTATGCTTGCATATTTGATATACATTCGAAACTATGCTCTCATATACCTGTAATTCAGCAGTCTTTATCGGATTTGTATCGCCTCCATAAATTATGGCACATGTCTAACTTTTTATCGGTAGGTGAAAAGATTAAAATGTGTACTATTAAAGTCTGTTGGTCAGCATTAGCGTCATATCGTACACAGATAGTGGGGATTAAACAAGGCATGGGATTTACAGAGATAAGATAATTCAGAGAATTAATCCATGGGAATTTAACACGACCATGGCGAGTGCGTTGTAGAGGATTTGCTTGTTTATCCAATAAACACGTTTCAGATAATATTTACGTACTTTTTAATTATCACACAATAAGCGCAGCGGTTGAGTAAATAAAATTCTGCCTACGCTGTAGGATGTGGGTTGGTCACCGCTTGCTACAAAAACTATTAATAGAAAATTGTTAATACAAAAACTATTAATCCGATATTTCTACTTATGTTGATTTGTGTATAGGTAGAAACTAAGTTAAATCAAAAATCTTTGTTCAACTATGCTTATCGAAAATCCGTAGTTTTATTTTCTTTAAATAATAACGAAGAATACAAGAATATAATATAAAACAAAAGGATTGGGAACGTGGCAAAGAAGACAAGATGACAAACGACAATTTTCCAAAACAAGAAAACATTACATTCAGACAGCTGCTTACTCTTGAAGCACATTTGTACCGCAGTTGCACCAACAATAGGCATAGAACATATTTTATTTACTATTATAGTACCCCTTAGTTCAAGCAATATCTCATCCTGACTAGGTACCGTTCTAAACAAAAGTATAGAGAATAGGTAAGTCAGTATGGTAATGCCGTTGTTGGACAATACATTTACATTCATTCGGAGTAGGTTTACTGCCTACACCCACAGTACGCCCTCACGCGTCTCGTTATTAATATTGTAGGGTTGACGATTAAGCAATAGTGTATTAGGTATTAGTTGGTTTAGGAAGTTATTAAGTTTTGTATTTTTTTCTCTAATGAGCACTTAAATTTTTGAGATTTTCGTACCCAAAGGGTTAAAACTGAACCTCATTGACTCTCATTCACTGAACAGCAGGTCTGCGCCCGTTCTATATTTGTACTTCACCATCTCACCGTTTTTTTTTCTTAGTCTCATATAATTCTTCCAAGAAATGTTTTAATTTCAGTCGGTGCAACAACAACCTAAATACTTTGATCGTAAGGGGATAGGTTTATCAGTTCACTGTAATTAGATGGTATCTCACAAGTTGAAAACATTACCTACTTGATGAAAAACAGTAAAACGATTGATAGAAGCTATTAAATATTAAATGAACTCATAACCTCTTAATCATAAGTCCTTGATTGAGGCTTCTGATGGGTATTTTCTCTCACCTACCTTACTTATTAAAACATAATTATCTGTGAACGGTGTCTCAAAGGCCTCCTACCCTACTTACACACCAAGTACTCGATGAAATTGGAACAATAACGCCCCCAGACGACAGTCTTGCAATTTGACTGGCTTTGACAGCCCTATGTTGGGCACACACGACAATTTAACAGATTTAGCATACAATAGAATACAACAGACTTGTCTAAATTCGTGTGATTGTAGGTCAGTGGATTGATTGCTTGTTGCCCGATGTACTATCTGTGTTATTGACATTAAATATTGAAGCGAGTGTTCCATCTATCGGTCAACGGTAGTATCAATGAATGCTTCTACGGTCTATAAATGTTTGATTCAATAACTGTGTGGGTGCAATTTCTTTGGGTTTTGTGAATTGATCCACAATTGAATAAAGATTACGGACCTCGCATTTACTCTGTAACGACCGTGCTTAAGTGATAGCTAGTCATTTCTTTTTACTTCGGACCTATAAGATGATCATCTGCTTGGACCTTTATTTAATACTTAACCTTACCTCCCAACTTAATTTAATAAGCCGAATTTATTGAAATTTGAATAATGCTATTGGAACAGCCAAACCCTTGACAGAGAGAGATGGAAGAAGGTTGAAGAAGCCCTAGCCCTAGCCCTTAAAAAAATGAACGCCATTGTAAGAGTCAGTCGCTGTTTTAATTTAAGTAACTTTGAATGGTTCATCTCTATTCATCTATTAAACATGTGATTAACCTGAGCGCCTTTGTTATAGAACAACGTTACTGCTACTGTAATAAGAATTCTAGTATTGGCTGCTTAATAGAATACACTGTCCGGGCTAACGTTAACAGTAAGACTTGAATCATTTTGCTATTGTGTTTAACATAAGGGGTAATACAAATCATACATGAAAAAACGTCCAATAGGAAAGAATAGTCTTATTCAAGTTACAAAATTTGGAAACAAAGTGATCAACAAAGTTTTAGAAATGTTGGTTATTTGAATCTGTTGTCTATGTCCATTGTTATTGGTGAATCAGGAGTAGCTTACCTATAAAAAAAAGTTGACCTGCGTTTTGCGTTTAAAATAGGAATTTTTTTTTGGTCATTGCACAGTTTGCCTCATGACTATAAATGAAAACCTCCCTGTGTAAAGCTTATCCGAAGTGCTTATAACTACGCCACAGATATCTTCTTCGTACAAAGGCACAGGAAGTACCCCTATTCTTCTCAAATAAAATACGCCCTGTAAAGACAGTTGAATACTGTCATACGTTAGTACCTGCGATGTTACAGTGACACGGGACGTTTATTAAAGCTTCGAAGCGCAAATGGGGCCATTTGGAGTGCGGGGAAGCAATCAATTTATAGCGGTCCGCGGCGCGAAGTAATTGATGTGCGGTCTATGCCGAGTTGACGGACCGCCCGAACGGACCGAGCTGCGTTCAGATTAGATGACCACTGGAGCTAGTAGCTCGCATCTCTTCTATGTTATAAGAGGGCGCGTGAAGATGACGTATACCTGCATGATTGTAATTAAGCTTCGTTTGTATGGGATTAATGATATATGTGTTACGTTAATTCATCCTACGATTCAGCAAAATCGTCTTAAAAAAAACAAGTGAGTAACGCACTGTGAAATCTGAAATACAAATAAGATAGTGTGAGTTTGAAAATTGTTAAGCAAAACCATGTAAACATAAATCGAAGTTTGTAGTTGTTTTCTTAACTAGCAAAGTTTCTTGATACTTGTGCAAAGTGTAACAACTTACGCTTGTATCTTACATGCTTGTTATCTTACGGAGCAAAGATAATGTCGTCCTTATATTCACGTATTCCCACGGCTCATGAGGGTGGGACCACATCTCATGATAAGTCTCAGCGGAAACGGGCCTTTTGTTTTACACAACAGCCGTTTTGGGCTTTTGTCGTATGTTATAGGAAGTTCCTGTTCAGTAACATGATATTTAATTAGCGAATCTTGGTATTAACCCTTTATTAAATCCTTATAAATTTTGTTGTGTATGAGTGAGTTGTAAATATTGTAATTAGTTACAAAAACTTGTAATCATAAGAATTAATTCCAAGTAAGCTGTGAAGGTATATACAATAAGTAAACATTTACCGAATAAATAAATCCCTTATTAACATAATCTAAATTCGGCGAAAACAATCGAAGTAGATTAAGATAAGCTTACGTCTGATAACTATAATACTTGCGTAACTGTTTGTACAGTTGTAAAGTTAATATTAGTTATTCGTTATCGCCTTACTTAGTTAATTTACCTCCAACGCAAAAATATTGTTATAAATTTGACGTGTCCGTCTAGCGCAGCATAGCTCATAAACGGTATTAAGCGATTTCAGTTTAGCTTATTTTCTATAAGGTGAATTACGTGCGAGTGTTTTTAGACATATTTGAAAAATATCGGTTGAGACATTTAAATGGATCGGCGAATGTTTTAACTGACGGGGAATTTTTCAATCTTATCTTTAACTTGAAACAGTAACTCGCGCTAGTTACCAAGTCGCAGTAAACGCAGCATCAACACGACCTAAGTGGATCATTGGTCAGCTGATAGATGTGTTTTGTCACATCGGCGCGAGCCTTAGACTCTGCGGTGTCCGTAAAGCCACAGCGTGATTATAGGTCAATTTGTACCGCGCACTGGACTGCGGCTTCTAGGCTAACTAAGTTGAGTAATTGAGGATGACTTAAGTAAGACGTCACACTTTTGAGATGGAATTTGTGTTAACCTTACTTAGGTACTCATTACCTTAGTTTGAAAACTTCATTATTTAAATTGATATGACGCAAAACCTCTATACCTATTCGTTACTAAGCTATCAAGGCCTCAACTTTCTCTATTATTAAATAAATAAACATTTCTTTTTTAATTTCGAAAACATGTCTCCCTTCACTTGGCTCGCACGCATCCACCAAAATTTCCCCAAAGACTTGCATTTTACAATCAACTATGAATGACTCTTTATGAATGGTTCCGTATAGATAGAGAAAGTCATGAATCATGAATCAGATGTAGTAAGTTATGCGTGAGAGTTTCCACGCATGCGCCACGGCTCGTATATGACTGTGAGACTGCCCTACATACATAGTTGTATGTGTATGTGGTAATATCGCCTACAGGGTACATTGGATACAAAGCTAGTTTGCTGCATCTATTAAATATGGTTACCAATCCTAGAACAAACAGTTTGATAAATGTGTAGGTACGTATCCTTACTAATATTATAAATGCGAAAGTAACTCTGTCTGTCTGTCTGTTTGTCTGGCTGTCTGTCCGTCTGTTACGCTATCACGTCTAAACCACTGAACCGATTTTAATGAAACAGCACAACTGGTACAGAGATAGATTTGACCTTGAGAAAGAACATAGGATAGTTTTTATCTCGGACCTTTGAAGAGTTTTCTTGGAAACGCGATATAACCGACCTCGACGCGATACAATAATACAATTTTGGCTATAGTTTTTAAATCTAATGTTTTTGCTAGCATAATTTTACTACTGGTTGGTTGTTACTTACTTTTTCTATAACTGTTATCGTTTTTTTGTTGAGCCTGGAAAATGTCAAGTTTTGCCTTAAAAAAACATAGAATTAATGTACAGTAGTAATAATAATTTTATTCAGTTGTTGTCCTTCTAGTAATTTTGCTCAACAAATATTCTGAAAGAAAAAACTAATTTGGCTATGAAATAAATAATTTTAAAGTGTTTACGGAAGTCAATTTAACATTGTTCAGGTATATAATTCATGAATAATAGTGAATTTTATTCACTGCATATTAAATTAAGCAGATTTTATCAGTTCATTAATATTTATATTTGAATTGGTTCAATTACTGTAATATGTTAAATTATTTGAGTATATAAAAGTAAATTACATGAATATAATTTACAGTTTTGTCGAATTTACGCATACATTTATGCCTACATAATGTGCCTTCGTATATGCCTACCAAATCGCATCGTTAAGCAATCTACTTTTCGAGCGTCTTCAAAAGAAGGAGATTCCCTATTCGTCTATATTTTTTGATAGACCGATTTTGTTGATCCGTTTAATTTAACGTCATAAAATAGCTGTTGTTTGATCCCATATCTATGTTTTTATCAAGCGGTTAGTAGCTCAGCTGTTTTTTATTTGAGTTGGTTGTATGTTTTTGTGACTAAAACAATATTATAGTGTATTAAAATTTATATTATAATAATTAAAGAATATCTACGATTAAAACATAATTTTAATCCGTTTCATTGACGTTATGTTACTTACACTTGCAACTTTCACATGACATAGCTAACCTAACCTAATCTCGCACATCTTATTGGCTTTGTCCAATTTATGTGTCTGCTCACGAAAAACGAGCCACCAGTTCAGCGAAATACTTTGTGTACTAAAAATCAACTTTATTGAACGATAATCATTATTTTTGATATTTTTTCCTATCAGAAATGTCCACACTTTTCTTTGCTTGATTGAAGAAAATGATTGTTTATAGAGATTCCTTATAGACCGAGTTCCTTGAGCTATTCGACATTGAGCAACCTGGAATAAGTACTGGTTTGTCTCAGCCTTCCCCTACTTCCTCAAATTTTATTATTGTAGTCGTGAAAGCGTGATAGAACCCTACACGCGTATAGCGCCATCTCTCATCTAAAATCGAGACGATACTACTTCACTATTTATAGGTACGTCTTCAGACATCTCGGTCTCTTAGACTATAAGATCACTAGATACTTTTAGATAAGCTAGCATTGTATAAATCAACTGAATAAAGACAACTTGGAAAGAAAATACAATTGAATAGCTCTTTCACAAAATTAAGTGGCTATAAAAAAGAAAGACTGGCCACTTACAAGTAACGAAGAAACCTATTATTTTTATCATTATCGCTTTTATTTACGTCTTATGCGTAATACTACGTATTTACTCGATTATGTAAGTACGCAATACTACGGCTCACGGTGGTAATTGTATTATCTACGTTTATTGAAAGCAAATCATAATTTGCTATAAGAACGTATGATTACGATTCAGGTTCAGAACACATTTTTAACATCGCATATTTCCTTCAATTCATGGGATAATTCAAAGCGTACAATATCTATGGAAAACAGATATGAATAATACAAAGTGGACGCTGAATTATTGCATACTACTGTTAAAATAATTAGACTGTTATACTGCAAGAATCTATGTGGATAGTTCCTAAAATTTATCAGAAAACTATGACACTTACATCCTACATCCCACTGTATTATCATCATACCCAATATTGTATTAGCTAGAAGTGCCTCTACATAATATAGTGACAGAAGGTAACAGTTACTCCGATACTCCATGGAACATAGTATATTTATCTGTTACTGCCGGCCTACATCACGTCGCGCCCGTTTGTCTGGCCCAAGTCTGGTAATTGCAGGCCGGGGCAAATAATAACAATAACGGTTGTGCTGCCATCGCGATGTGATAAGTATCGTGACGTGCGATTTGCACGAGCTTCAGCTAATCACATTATTTTTGTTACAATTCCTGATTTGTGATGGAGTTTTGGAGAAAAGAGTTTGTCAGTTCATTGTAGGATACTTGGAGGATAATGACGTAACGGCACCAAGTTTTATTGTTTTTTAAGTACTTCTGTGTGAGATTTTTGGGGGCTTTCCAGAATGCAAGTCACAGTCGGCTAGAAAAGAATAGATCTTTGATGATGATGGAGATGTTGACTTCGAAGAAAAAATTTAAGTCCATTTAACTTTCGTTCCTCATAATTGGTGGTGTTGTTGACCTAAACAGTCGACTAGTTACATAATACATTATATATACATAGGGATATAAAGGACTATTGTGGGATGCAGAAAATCCTCTGAGAGTATTCTCTATCAGCAGTTAGAATTAAAGTTATAATTGATTAGTGGTTCCCAGAGAGCGTGTTCCAATTCCAAACTATGTGCTGGACGGATTACTGGGATCTAGGGTAAAGGAATATTCTGTTGAGATATAAAATGTAGAAAGCTTTTTTAAATAATTTTAATTCTATTAATTAAAATGTATATGAAGACAATAATTATAATCCTTTAAAGCTACGAGTAATTATAGAAAAGTGAATTCATCTGCCTATTATAAAATGACTACAGATAACACGACTACTATTAAAACTTAACCATGGGTTAATAGTAGGTAGGTACAGTACAAAAGATCAATTTCTAAAATTCATAACATCACAAAGAATTGCAAGTCCCTCCAGGCGGTAGGATAGCTAATTAACTCCATGGCCTGCCGGAGGGATCGGAAACTTTTAACTAGCTTCATAGAGAAATGAATTTGTATTAGTGTAGAGAGATTATCAGCGTAAGGACTAAGACCCCACAGGATTTAGTAGTTAACTACCGACAGGCTTTAAAGAGAATTACAAGAAGGAGGTTACAACAAATTTCATGTCACTAGGCCCCTAATTCTGCTATTTGCAATTACCGATGGGTGAATGGAAATTGCGTTAAATAAGCATTTCATAATTGGAAATTGATTGTATTGACAATGAGTGTTCTACCCCGTACTGAACTACAAATTATTATGTTGGGAAAATGCTAAGGACAATACGAATAGTGTCATTTTCATCCAATTTTTAAATAGTGGAATCAGGGCATAGGAGAAGATCACCAAATCAATTAAAACATGTCGATTTGATTGGACTAGATTTGGGCCGACCAAAAATAGTCGATAAATTATCCTCTTGAAGCCGTCTCACTGGGGTCGTTGATCTTAATGAATCTAAGCGAAACCATCACAATCTTATTTAACACATAATAGAAGATATAAAAGGTAGTAACTGAATAAAAAGGAGGAGCTCTTCCTTAAGAGCTGAAGAAATGGCACAGGCTATACAAAAAATTGAATATCCTTGTATCTATGAATGAATGTTTATTTGATCTAGAAATCATGAATCAGTGATCTATTTCTTATCGGAACGTACGGTTTGATCAACTTTGATCCATAGTAATATTGAGAGCTCTAAACGTCTATTTTGCTTTCTAGGTCCAGAAATAGGTGTCGATGAATTTGGATTAGGTAGACTTTATGCATTATTTAATGAAGTAAAGTTTTACTCATGCATATTTATCGGGATAGCCTCATTAGTTTCGGATCCAACCAGAGTCCTCAATCAAGGGCTCCGGTTGGGTCTGAAAGTAACAGAATTATTATCACGATAGTTACTTTATGCATTTCCAATTTTTGCCCTCCTTTCAAATTGTGGGTAGTCTTTTGACTGTTTTGTGGGAACCACATAAAACGGTTGATAATCTTTTGCCTACCGAATGAAATGTTGGATAATACAGGAACGGACACTCAATACGAATGGGGTGAGGCTTCCAGTAATTCGATATACCTTGCCCCACAGTCGAGTAAACGAAAAAAGAACCGAACTGTGCACAGTGTATTACATACTTGATGCAGTGGATAACATAGTATGTGTAAAGAGGTGCGAAGTGTATTGTTTTAAAATACATTATAAAAGTAGTATAAATTATTTTTTAAATAAACATAAAATAATTGTGCTCTTTCCTTGGTGTTTCCTAAAGCTATGCATGTTTAAGATAACTCGGCAATATGATTTTTTTTTAGTCAAAATTACTTGATGACATTGACGTAATGCATGGTAAGTTGTAAATAGGTCAGCATATCGATCCCTGCCATTGTAAAATGGCCTTCGGAAATCACACTCATAATTCCACAAGTATAAATCATGTGACAAGCCTACAATTTACGCTGTTTCATTAAATTCAGGGATGTCAATTGACCGGTCGTGTTTCGCTTATGTAATTGATAGTCATAAAATACATTTCCTCTCCAGACCAAATATAAATTAATTTTCTACGAAATTTCAAAAGTAACTCAAAACTTTCTTTGAATATTTAGTTCAGATGGTAAGTGAAGTCGCAAACTTGAGAGCTGGGAATAAATTGAAATAGTTTCAAGTTACAAAGGAGTTTTTGTTGTTCTGGATATTGTGTTATTTTCACTTTTACATTCAGGTACATTGCATCTTAATATAGATGGAGAGAAACGGAACAACAATTTAACAAATTAAATGTTGTTGGCTTAAATAAGTTTATCAGACAATTATAACCGACAATAGCGCCTAATTTACCTTGATCAGCGTATAATACCGTCTCGATTACTCATCGTTTTGATACAAAATGAATCTGCGTGTGGCCGATTAATCTTACGTAATGTCTTGGCGAAATTTACCTGATGATTGATGTCTCGGCTGGCAACAATTCGACACTTTACAAACGGATCGCATTACCGCGTCTGAGCTCATTCGACAAGATGGCTTGTATTGCAAGAAACCGGTTTGTGTCCATTGAGCCAAGTTAAAATAGGATAGCTTGGAAAAGGAGCCTTGGAAATCAACATTATTATTTAAGAGCTATGGAATATTGAAATGTTCTATGAGGAAAATCAAGGATTTGGTATAGGAAATTATTCAGGACAATCAACATCCGCGCTGGTATAGCAGCAAGCAAAAACTAGTCTTTATACATACAAGTATTGGCTAGAACATTTTGCAACTTTGTCTGTAAACTGAATCCCAGTCAATAAAGTTTCCAATTAAGATTATTTCCTAGCGGCGTCTTTGACACAGTTCGTAAAATGTTTTGATGTCTATCTAGGTCTCGCGGATGGTTGTTAAGCTCTTAGCAGGAACTTATTAGTTGCACATGTCATGCGTATAAATCTGGTTGGATTTAAAGACGTGGTACCGATAATGGTTTTAGTGTTATAGCCTACGTGATAGTAGCTGAAGTTCGTCTTACATTGGAAGATGAAGTCGTTATAGTAATTAGCAGCCTACTTTTCAAATAACGACTCCCGCAATAAGAGTTCCAATGCAGAAAGCCACCGACCAGACGACCAGACTCAGATGTTCATCACTCAAATGCTCTTCCAACGCGAGGATCGAACAAGTGACGACGCGCTCAGTTTGTTTGGCGTGGTTACCTCAACCGTTTTGTTATCAGTACAGTCAAAAACAAGATTCTTGTGGAAAAGAGACGAATCAATCATATATTTTAAACATAAATGTCCAATAACAATAAAAATAGTATTATCATATTTATCATCATCAAAACAATGAAATTGCCCTGCAGTTTAAGTGACAAGAAACACCATGGCAAAAAGCATGTCCGTCCATTGGGCAATAAGTAGGCGAATGGGCACCTACCTGTGTAATTGCTTGAAAGTTTTATTACAGATAGTTTGACCTCTACGATCAGAAAGCGAATTTCGTTATATTTTTATTCCGCTAAAGAAGTTCTATGGGGTTTCGTTTTACTACGTGCGAAGTGGAATTACTTATTTACAAACTTATCGAAATGTATTGTTTTGATAGGAAAACGATCAAAGAAATAGAATTAATGTTTTTAAGACCAAATTTAAGATTTTGTACTCTTTTTTTTTTCTTCTGAAGTGTGTGCGTAAGTCATCTCTTAGTTAAGCGCAGTCATTTATAATGTAAGAACATGCTGTAATCAGTACGTCAAAAAGCAAAAAGAGTAACCGGAAAAATAGCAGATTTTACGCGAATATCAATTACAGTGTCGGAATGTGGATTGCACGAAAAGAATAATTCACAGTGCATCGGCACGGGACAGTAATGACATGATGCATGGGTAATAAACGATAATCGGGCCCTGGGGACCGACAGCGGACAACGACCGGCTGTCGGGAGTTACTAGAAGTGGTTAGGGAAAGAATAAAGAACTTTTTCACGAAGAAAACTATTAACTAATGGCTTGTAGTTATGAAATTAAAAATTGAATCCACTGTACTTTTAAAAATATCTTGTACCTATTTTTTTTATCAAAAGCTAATAATTTCCAGTTTTAAGTTCTAACTTCTGAATCAAGTTAACTCCTAATTAGTATTAGTTTTAAATTACTACAGAAATAAAAATAGATCCATTGCATTTTCAACAATATATTATGTTCATTATTTGGGATGGGAAGTGATCAAACGAATCCTCCTGCTTTGGGTTGAGCGAAATGGAGAATCAAATTTTAAATGGTCCTGAAGGATTTACTACCAGATCAATAAAGTTTCTGCTAAGTTTTTGCTGCGCCCGGCAGGGTTCATAATGGTTTAGTATCATTACATTTTTTAGACCATCATGTACACTAAGGAACGCAATAAATCATTGAGTACTGAGTTAAGTTCAAGGTTTAAACTCTCTCTACCACATCCAGTTTCCTACATCGAGGTACTGTGTTGTCACGCGCTCATGTCAGTTTGCTGCAAGATTGCAGAGATGGACACTCGGCGTCCGCACCTCGGGCGCTCCCACTATTAGGCCATTACGGCCGACCACCGACTGCACACTCTGCACCAAGTGCTATGCTATTCCGACTCCAGATATTGTTTAAACATCATTCGTTGAATTATCCGTAACATCACTGATGTGTTTGGAAATGTGTATTTTATAGCTTTACCTCCTGAAAACCTATTTTGCACAATGCCCCATTTTGAATAGTTGAGATCTATCTTACTTATTTTAAATAAAGTTGGCATAAATATTAGGTACATCAACCTTTATCAGGTGATCGTTTTGGCAATACTATCAGGCACTCTTGAAATAGTTCAAACGGCATCCAAAAAAGAGGCCAGATATCTCGGAAATGTTGAGTCGACAGATTGCCAGACGTTTTCAATACATTTCATAAAGTAGAATCGAACTGGCTGATATCGAAGGGTTTATTTCTGCCAATAACTACTTTATTGACTCAGGACCCTAAATTGGTAGCAAAAAAGCAATCAAGTCCTATAGAAATGATTTCCTCGCTCCTTACATACCGAATCTAATAATAGCGTCAAACGGTGATTAGTAGTGAATAAGTAGACGTGTAGATACAATCTACCACAGGTTAAACGCTCAAACGAATATAAGCTTTAATGCTACAGAATAAAGATTTGAAAATGTTGTTAGTGATGTGCTGTCGGCTGTTCGGTATGACAAATGAACGCGCATACACGAGGACGGTCAGACAGCGAATGTTAATAATAAATTGCGCTGAAACCGACTAATGTTCCCGCGTGCATGAAGGGTGTGGTACAAGTGAAAAGCGGTGCCGGTGAAATTTAAAATGCTCGTTACTTTTTAAAGGTTGATGCCATTTCATCGACAAGTCTATAGTGTTGAGTTTGGTAAATTAGTGTGAAAATTTGTGTATCACTATTCCAAAGCATGAATAACTCAAAGCAATTTGGCACTACAGGGATTGTGTTACGGTAAAAATTATAATATAACACATATTCACTATTCCTTCAATTTATACCGTTAAAATTTGTAATTTTTATTATTACGATTTTGAGGCTTTTTTGTAAGACAACTGACAGTCGCTTTCGTTTCTACCTCAGACCATAGTCCATCTATGTGTAGCTAATCGCATAACAGAATTAACTTTGAATGGAATGTTAATTTATGCACATATAATTAAATAACAATGCTATGCTGTTTGAGAATCGGGATAAAATGTATGAATTTATTCGCAGCTTACCCCGTAGGATACGTTAACTTATTATAAGTGTCTGGAATAGCTTGATCTTATCGCAATACTTGTAAAGATGATGCGTTGCTTCGAATTAATTTAAGTTAAATTTAGATACTGGCCTCTGCTTTCCCTAGATGGAAAGACATGGAAGGTGAGTAGAAAAAACGTTGGTCAGAAATGGCTAGAAAAGAAACCGGTTAATAAAGACCCGCGAAGTGATGGTTCTTGTACAAACAAGCAGATCTGCAGAAAGAGATTGGTTTTCCATCGCATTCATGGGTGGAGTAACCGCTGCCTTGTCAAAAATTATCACCAACGAACCTACTTCGGCCTAAGCCTAAAAATCTATTTCGGCTGTGTAGCTGTTACGGTTCCACACGGACAGACATAGAGCCTATTGCTACAGCCACTGCTCAGAAGAATTGTTATCTTTAGTCGAGTTTCGAGTCTACGAAATCTATTCCTAATACTTTTACTCGAAGTTCAGGATATTTGCTAAAGTCATTCATGACTATAGGTACTCTGTTCCTTGAGCGTAAGATTAAATATTAAAAAAGTACTTAGTTCAAGTTACACAGCTCACAGTATGTTTTTATCTCGTTAAACTGATTTCGCAAGCAATGCAGCGTTGCAGTGTGTAGTGTGAAGAAGTAGAGCGTTAAGAAAGATGGTGAAACGAACACCATGTGAAATGTGAAGGGCTCTTTCTACTTTCAACTAGTTTCAACATATTTTTGTGTTTTAATAATCTAATAGATTTAATATGCGCACTCAGCTATCCGGGCAGTCCAAATTTGAACTAGTGGTAAATATTTTTTTTTATTTTTTTTATGACCAACTACTGATAAAAGACAGTTATCAGTTGGCCTACGTCTCTTTCTTGTCAACAATTAATTCGTTTTCAGAAAAAAACCTTGTACCGACTACGATTTGTAATTTACATGAATGAAGATAAATTGCCTCAAAATTCTAATTACGTACACCTTCTAGAATTAATAACATTAATATTTCCTCAATATATCTCCCGTCAATCTGGAAAAACTGCAGCGAATCGAGAAGCTTCCCACGCGAGATAATTGAGGGAAACTGATTACTTAATAGTAACGCAGACGATGGGATTGCAATATATTACTTCTGTACTGTGGGTGGAAGATTATGCATGTATAAGGTTCCAGTTTTATGAATATATTTTTAACATACCATGCGATATTAATTGAACACAATCTAGTAACTATTTCTGATTTAGTAATGAATTAATTTTTCTGAAAAGGTGTCAGAGACGGACGTAGCTTAATATTTTCGGTAATACATTGAATTCCGAGTATTTTTTCTTAAAATTGTTACTAGCAAAGCTTCTCCAACTTGCTTGCTATTTCCCTCTCCTACATTTTACCTTCTATAATCTAGCGGTAAACAATTTAAGGCCTCTTCATGTCGGTACCCTTTAAGTCAATGACTACAAATTACCATAACGTAATGGCCAGCATCATTTATTCAGGTCTGAGATTGTGTCATCTGCCTTTCCATACACGGCGCTGTAGGCGGTAACAAGCGTTAATAGAATTAATTAAGAAATTATTCGTATGACATTTGTTATTAAGAGCTAAAACAGCTTAACTAAAATTTTTAAAAACTTTTATAATATCTAAGCTATAAACAACACAAATTAAAGTCTATCTGTTCGCTAAAGAAACAAACGGCCTTAGATAAAAGTCACCTTGCTCCCTCACAATTTACTGCCTCGAAATCACATTTCACAGAACGCAGTACACCAGTTTAGAAATGGCCGCCGTATTTCTTCTGAGAACAGGAAAAGATCAAAAATAAAAGGCACGAGTCCAACAAATCCGCACCAGGAAGTACCGTCGTGACAAGAGGACAATTTCACTAAAAGATGCGCGCGCGCCTCTCGGAGAAACAAACGAGCTGAGGCCGCGGGCTGGCTAGCGCCGCTGCGCCCGCGCCGCCGCCGCGCCGCGCCGCAAGCGCACAATGCATCGCGCACTACCATTGGTTACACGGTACTCGCTCGAATGTTTTATTAGTCACCGTTTATGGTATCGATGTTGTTGAAGATTTATTTGATTGCCTTACACTAGTCACAATGAGATGGGCGCAGTCACGAAAGGGAATGTCGACTAGTTACAAATGTCGAAGAAATGAACTGATGTTGTTAGATAGGAAGATTATTTGGCATGCAATAATAAGGTTTGTTATAAAGTTATGAAGCTTCAAAATACCATTTCATTATAACAGTAATGATATTTAATGAAAAGCATTAATATTGTGTGAATAACTTAGAAGCAAGTTCTGGAAAATGAGCGACAATGTTAGTCTCACTTACTTTTTAATAATAGGGCTAGAACAGTTTTTAAGTGTCATCTTTCTTTATTAAGAGTTTGAAGAACAAACACAAAATTAAGATATAGTGTCTGTTTATACACTTTACGCACTTTGCTCATTTATTGAATCTAGAGTATACTTCTAATCGACTAATTTGATACGAAAACCAACACGTAAAAATTTTAATAAGTATTTCATATCAAGCGCGTAATATTAAAGAATCGTTCTATTCGCTTGGATCGGAAGCGCAATTTTTTCTACTGGATTAAGAATCGAGAATCAAGTGAGATGATATAAATAGTGATGTCGTGATATGTCTTTAGATTAGTAGTGATTTGTGTGCTGTACCCACTGGGCAGGCGACTGAACTTCAGACGTCTATTATGTACAAATACATACCTGCCAGCAGCATCACGGATGGATATAAGGAATTTGTCAACTGTGTGATGTGAATAAAACCTAGCCTTTGAATGACCAATAGCAAGGCAGTTCGTATCCAATAAAAATATGAACTGAGCGAAGATTAAAGCGATTGCTAGCTGCGATTGCCTTTTCACAACCACATCGGTACATACAAACAGTTTATGAATTGATCTGATATGGGCAAGGGCATCCCAACTTCTTTCTCTCTTTTTTCGATTAAACCGGTTCGGTGTTATCGTTATTAATATAACACACACAGATTATAACGCTGTTTGTGGTTAACCACAGTTATTAACAGAAGTCAATTGTGTTATTAATGTTGGATAAATTTCATTGCTACTGTTTTGCACATGAAATACCTAATACAAAAAAGTAGGTACACATGAAAATTATAGAAATGACTAATTAGCCCTATTTCGATATCCTTTCTCCAATAAAAAATCAGAGTCAATATTGTTCTTTCCTTGTTTTTCATTTCTTGCCATCTCTGTATAATGCGATAAAAACAGTTTTAAGTATGCTATCCAGTAGGTTACCCAAAGCTGATGATGATACTGACAGACAAATTACTCTAGTTTTCAATACGCTTAGTTTTCAGTTTAAAAAATACTTTTAAAGCTATATCTTCACTTGGGAAAGCAGCTAGCGATGGTTGTGTGGCAACATTACCAAGAATAGCGCAACAACTGATTTCTATTGTTTTTCCATCTGTACACGTTGGGATCCAGTTCTCAGCATGTCGTAACACTTGTCTCCATAATTTCCTTGTGATTTGTCACTATATGTCAGTGTATTTTTGTAACGGCATGTGTGTAAACGATTTGAAATTTTGTGACAAAAAGTGGCGTTGATATCGCAAATGCATGCAATGAACGAAAGATTTAACGAACGAAACAAATTTGAATGAGTAGCTATGAGGCAATCAAATTATACATATTTACTTAAATTAAAATATATTTTACTGAGTGGCTGATTAAGCGGAGGCTTTTGCCCAGCAGTGGCAGTAGCAAAAAGCGATTTTTTTTAAATTGCTTTTACGGTCTACTTAATAAAGTAAAGACTTAATAGTAACGATCAAGATGCTGTTTTACCTACTATTTACAAGAATATTTCAAGATTCTAAATGATATGTCTAACCTATCTTAGGTTGACAAACAAGGTACATATTCGGTAAGCCAACACAGTCACATACACACGTTAATTGCAAATGTGAGATACTAATTGGATGTGTAGCGTTAATTAACTTAATGTCTACGTTCAGGTATTACAGAAAACGATAATTACACATTTAATACATACACCAAATATGGTTTAATTGTATTATTTGATGAGTAGAGTAAGCTTTCGTAATATGTATCTACAGTATTGTTGGAAAATAGTTATTTTATATATCATCTTATATTCAGATCTTTGGTCGCGTGAAACAAGGAAATAATAAACTACTACACTAGGCTTTTCGGTTTTATTTGTTGTCTAACATTTTGAGCTATTATAATATTGTGAGGCGTATTCATATTAATTATTTCATGGTTTGCTCACGTATATTTATGGGAATCGCCTGTCTCGTTTCGGACCAAACCGGGGTTGTCAATCATGAGCCGATGCGACGATTGGGTCGCGAGACAAACAATTCGACACGCGACCTCGACGTTAGTCGGGCGGTTGTTATTTATTAAATAAACATATTATGCAACCATCACCACCAACTACATCCTTTGTTAGCTCACTGTTAGACATAAGCTTCTATTTTCTTTTTCCATTATTAACAATGTTCTGTATCAGTCCCATTCAGATTATCCCTGAATTCTATCGATCTAGAACACCATTGGACCAAACTTTTGTCTTGCTTTGTCTACAATCAATGTCAAAATCAGCTAAATATGTATCCTACTTAACTAGCACGTTTCCATTTGTTATAGCTGAACAGCTGTTACTAACAAAATAAAGTTCCTTTATCTTCTTCAATTTAAGGGATAACAATCGTTGACAAAACAACTAATTTTATCACTAACAACAATAATTAATCCTAACCCATCTGACCCCACAAGTCAACGAAGTAGAACAGTTTTTATAGCAGTCGTTTGAAACTACTTTAAAACAGCGATCACATTACTTTCAATTCAATTCACCATCGGTTTAGTGCAACAACATAGTTAGGGGTGATAACATCGCGTAACCGAGTTATCCAGGCCGTCAGCATGCCCGATCAGCGGATACTCCAATTATTTAATTAGTGTTCATCACTGGACGCCCGGTGGTGCAATTAACTAAATTATTATGATAACTTTCTCTATAGTCGAGTTTGTTTTGTTCCCGAGGGAGTTGAGCTATGTTTTTGATGAGTTGTTGGTTAGTGAGATTTATTAAAAGTGAATTGGGTTTTGTGTTATATGGTGCTGATTACTTACTGGTATACTATTTTGAAATGCAACTTAATAACATGCGCCAATACGTTCGGTTTCGTATTATACAAAAAAATTGATCCCAATCCCGTTTAAGTGGTTTAGGTATTTCTTAAGTACTATTGAACATGATCGGTCTGTATCCAATGATAGTGAACACAACACTCAGCCATTAATTTTTGAGATTTAAGACACAGACTTGTATTGGTTCTCATTATCGATAGGATATGGACCCAGCAAGCTTTATTGAGCAGTGTTTGAAATGGTAAAAGAAGTACATTGTAGACTAATGGTGTGTAGAAACTAAAACAATGCCCTACGTAGGTAAACATATGTGTAGATAGTATCAAACTTGATAATTGAATTCCATTTTATACTGTCAATACACTTAAGAAATACTAGTTATTACATTAGGCCTATACATAGAACTCTGTCGAACAGAATAATGAGGGTATAAAGAGAAACAAACATAGGCCCTGCCATCTTGGAATGTCGCCAAACTTACGAATACGAAGAGAACATTGCGGACATATCTGCAAGTCTGTCATATATAAATAGAGTCGGTAATATCTGAATATTACATTGTACAAGTTTTTGCCTTTACGATTGAAGTTCTTTGCTTTGGAAGCCAATTTTCGTTTGTGTTTGTTATAAATCACGATTGGCCCAAGTATGAACGATATTGAAAAAGTATTCGTAATTTAAACGTTTCTGTCACTTTACCTAATATAGTTATTCAAAACGCTCCATAGTAATGATTTCTAAAATAATGCTTATAAAGCATTTTGGTTATGACAATATCTTTAGAATAATATAATATTGAACTGCTTAATTGTAGTCTGATTGTCTTGCAACTTATAATTCAAACTAGTTCTGTGCATGTGTCGCAGAAGACTGATTAAAATAACCATACTAGCTATTTTAAATTTAAATCAGTCATAATGAAAAACAAATGCTTTCTTCTGCGTCTTATTAAATACATAACTATAATATTAGCAACATTAACTAAGTATATCTACTTCAATATTTATATCTAAAAACATTAAGCCTGCCCCAATATATTTTCTTCCCACAAACAGGGCATACGTATCCTGAAACAAACTGTTATCTTATAAATAGTATCCAGTATCGTATCTATAAAACAATAGCAGAAACCATACGAAAGGCGTTAGATCTAGAATAGTTAGCTCCGAGGTTTCCCGTCAGTTTGTGTGCCCAGTTAATGGCACTGTCAAGACGCGATTTATGTGTTTATTGTGCGTCCACAATAAATAACATGTGCTCGTACTATATTATACATAATGTTGTAAATCAAAATGTAATTGGATGTCCTGAAAACGTTGTTAGGGTAATTCTGAGTGTTCTTGGTTTCTTTTCTTGGATGGACTGTGAAACTGTCAGTAGAAATAAGACTGTGGAAGTGATATATGAAGTGGTATATATTATCTATACTTCTATACTAATATATAAAGCTGAAGAGTTTGTTTGTTTGTTTGTTTGAACGCGCTAATCTCAGGAACTACTGAAACTAAAAAATCTTTTTGTGTTGAATAGACCATTAATCGAGGAAGGCTTTAGGGTATAAACCATCACGCTGCGACTAATAGGAGCGAAGATACAATGGAAAATGTGAAAAACAACAGGACGGGTATAAATCATAACTTATATCTTCTTCTACCGACGGGAACGAAGTCGCGGGCAACAGTTAGTCTTTTTATAAACCTATTGTCCTTGCTAATTGTTATTTAAATAGAAAGTAATTCAAATTAATTTTAACAGATTTTTTTTTGTAATTGATCATTTACTTCCCACGTGAGTGCTACATAAACATTGCTATTGTTTATTTTGTCAATTGGTGGGATAGCAAAATTGTTAAGTTACTATTTTTGTTTCGTAATTCTTATTTAAGGATCATGTTTTTGGATTCCTTACCGACAAAAATGTCAATGTAACTTTTTCCACTAATTGATAATTTGTTTTCGCGTATGTATACCATAATAGAAAACAATGAAACAGTTTCCCACTATTTCCCATAACTCCAACATACTTTCCATTTTAAAACAATCGCGAACAAAGCTTTTAACTAGTTGCGAAGCGCATTCAAAACGTGAAATATTAAAACTAGGAACTAGTTCACCTGACTCCGTTGCGGTTGAAGTTTTTCTGGGGATTGCCGACGGTTTCATATAATATGTGAAACAGTGGAATTACTGCGGTGAGCTTCAGAAGTATTGTTTTTCTTTGGTAAATGCTCTGGTCAGATATCAATATTGACGACTGTATTTACAAACGTCGCTCAGTGACATGCTGTCTCAGACATTGTTAGTTGGAAAGTCGAGACAAATAGACATATGGGCTCGTCTCTGCGATATGTGTTGTCTGTGAATATTTTTGTGATTGTTCCTGATCTAACGTAATACTTAAGATACTTTCTTCGATTTCTACGATTCTTCCTACGATACTTTTTGACTAAAAATAACGATTTATTTATGGACTTTACGCAAATTTTACATTTATATAATGGAAAATAAACACATTGACAAGTGTAACATGCACAAACGTGCTTTTAGATATTAATAATTTTAACTAAATTAGTTTTTGCGTTGTAATACGCCAGTTTAGACACAACATTGCCGAAATGTAATACAATTTCGTTATTTAATTCCACCTAAATAGGTTCCCGAGGCCGTACACCATTACATATTCACTTTATAATAACACGCGATCATACTAATGAGTGGGACATCCTATTTAATTCGGCCGCGTTACAAACGTGAGAGTACATATACCCTACGGAAGCAGCCAGCCTCGCTTGCTCCCCCACTCGGGAACCGCGCCATACAAATTGGGTGTCAAAATGTTTAGATAAGATAATTTGGGCAATTTGTGCGGTCGTCGGTGATAAAGTACCGGAGTAGATAGTGTTTTGTTTATTTGATAAACGTTTCGCGTTGTGTTCATGTTTTGGTAATGTGGGGCTTCCTTTGGCAGAACGAATACGAATTGCCACTCGTAAGAGAAACAATACAATTAGCAAGAAAATGTGGCTTTCATATAAAAGAGATGACGTTCTGATACGAATACTTTCTCAAAAGCACTTGTGCTAGATCTGGAAAGGATATTGACAAATTTAAATCAGTAGCTTATAACAAATATGGACTACTTATAATTTTACATCTAAATAATGGTCCAGACCAATAGATATATTTTCTAGACTTACCTAACGTAGTTTGCGCTAGATTTCGTATTATTAATTACTATTTCCTTTATTAAAGTGAAAGGATTTTTTAAGTCTAAAACAAAAAGTCAAGGATATATCTTGCTCAAGTTATGTTCAACATATAATCATATAGAGATATACAATATTATTTAATCTGGCAATGACAGTAGGTATGAAGGCGGCTCGTTTGATCCATCATTATAAATTGTGTAAAACACACACGCATTAATTTACAACAGGATGTGTAATATTATTCATTATACTGTTTCGCCAGTAATCCAGTATATTATTTTATAATGTTGATTGCCCGCTATAAATTAGTTTCGCTTTATCTCCTGCGTAACATGCGAGTAATAAAATAGAAACTGAGTAGGAAGCTATTCCACATTAGAACAGTATCTTATCATGAAAACGTAATTCTAATAAAATTATAGTTATTTTATTGTTCAGAAAATCCAATTTGCAAACATCCTGTGTATAAAACGCCGACGAAATCTCCATTTTCTCGAGTGTCGCGGCGCATTGCCAAGGTTCATTTAAATCGCTTACTCGAATAACAATCGATATTCTAACCGAGTACTCGATTTGAAATAAAGTTTTATTTGGCGCCGGGCTATCGGTGGTGGAATCTATTATCGATTGCCGGGATCGGAGTGGCGGCATCTCGCGGGCATCGAGACATCGTGGCCATCGTGAGCGGCGAGCTGCGGACTGCGTCTTTCCATTACGTACTGTAGGTACTACGGAACAATCGTTACACATAAACTACGATCGAGTAGTGTTCGATGTCTGCATTATTTACATCGATAAAGATTACGTTAAACTTAGCGTCTACTGATTTTGTAAGGGTGTTATCAGACTCACCTCTCTAGTTGCGAGTAAGATAGCTAGTACAGTAATGGCGGTAGATATATAAGTCGTGATTGTGTAGTGTATGGGTACGAAGAGAATGGTCTCTTTGAAATATATATTTTTTGTAATTTATTTTAAATTACATCGTTATCGGCTTTGGTTATATCAGAATAAACCTGGTAAGTATTCGGTAAGTGTAGTCGCAGTACAAATTATAAATTTGATATACAAACGACTAGGAATAAAAACGACCCATCCAAAGAGACGAAATGACAGGTGTTTCAGGTCATTAAAAAAAAATCATCAGCATTATTAAAATAACACTCGGGAACTCTGAGGTAACAAACAAAAAAAAAGCAGACGAATACAGAACCTCCTACGTTTAGACGGTTGAAAAAAAATTGGATCATTTGAACCCAAATCAGTTACAATTTAGTCTTCATCAGACATAAAAATCTCGCTTGTCTGCAAAGAAAAATGTCTTGCCCATATGACGTACTTATTACATTACATTCAAAGATATTGTAACATACACGTTCGAACGGTTCCGATTCGGAATGAAAACATAATTGAATGGTTTTTGAAAACACTTCGATATGAAATAATTTATTTTGTTCCATTGTAACTGGAATATATTAAATTCGATTTTATTTACCGAGTTTTGTTTTCGTTTCTGGCTATTTGGCGGTGGTTAATTAATACTTTTTAATAAATAATGGTACTAAAGGGTTATTTTCGTATGTTGGTTAATAATTATTGTTATTAATTATAAGCAGTTTTCGAACTGACGCTTATGATGAAAGTTTATTTGTTTTCAACCAAATCTAACGCGTCTCTTTTGTATGGAGAAAAATACAACAGTAGCTTTGTGTGTCATAGCAATGTGCATGCATGCCTACATGGATTAGCTCACAGAAATTACTAGACAAATCTCCAACAATATAACAAATACTCAACACTACTTGTTCTCACGTTATTATTGCAAATTTTGATCTTATGAACTCTAACGATCTTTACACCATGTTATTTTAAAAATAAAAACATTTAAATAAACACCTTCAAACTGAAATTAGCCTTATCTGTGTTTAAATAAAGTTCAAAATACATTGTATTGATAGTTGTTTGTACGATTCTGAAATCACAGTATGTTTGATCAATAGATCACCTATCATTACTCTGGCCAATATGTTGCGAAGTTGATAATCACATACTTGTCACAACTGGAGAATCATGACTTAATAATGTTGGGCCAACATCACCAATATACAATGTTGCCAATAGCCAATGTGTGTATGCATGTTGTAATATGAAAAATAACTTATAAGCAGCTTATGGTCTGGTGGCTAGTAGCCCTTACTGCTATACCAGAGGTCGTGGGTTCGATCCCACTCAGAGTTTGTGATGAACACGATTGTGTGTTCTGAGTCGGAGTGAAAGATGATGTATGTTTATAGAAATATACATATAAGTATTTTTATCAGATTTTTAGTATTCATAGCTTCACTTAGTTTGAGACTAGATGGCGTTGCATGAAAAAGCTAACATAATTATTTCAAAATCTAGGTAGAAAATCAATCAAATATTCGTTCAGACATAAACTTCATTCAATAAATCAAAACAAATACCTTATTTTATTTAATTAAAACTACAAACTTGATCATAAATCTCTTTCTTAATCAATTCAAAGTGACCAACATTTGATCAAACTTTTGCTCCAAACTTTGTACCAATAGCAAGCTCTCCGGCTAGATTGCATAATGCCGCAGTAATGGGTGCTCGGATAAGTACGAAACTTCTCTTGAGTAATCTAAGTACCTACTACCACTATTCAAAGTACGACTATTTCTATTGTTGAAGGGAGATGCAGATCTATGCCTTGTGCTCTCTTTCTCTCTCCCACAATTACAAGGGCCTTGCTTTTTAAGATGGTGTTAGGCTCTTTGGACTCGTTTAATCATAAACCCGCACTTGTAATCGCGTTTAAGACGTATTGGATACGTTTCGCTTGATGTAGTGCCTCTCGATGCACTAATGAAATTGGGATTTCGACACATGTGGGTTACAATATCTAATATCACACGGTATGATTCTAATATTTAAAGAATACAGTTATATTTTGTAAATGCTAAATGTAAAAAAATGAAACTGATACTTAGAGCATGCATAAGAACATATATTATAAATAGTTTAAACAGTTGTTTTTCTGGATATTTTCTGGGAACCTTTTAACATTTATGATAAGTAGGTAACAGATCGCTTATTAACGCTTGACTACTGGCTTTGACAACTGTTTAATTATTTGAACTTGTTTATAACAATAAGGATTTTTTTTTAATATACTACCTATTTATTCATTTATAATATAATAAGCTATTCATTGCAGACTTGAATTATTAAAAGTAAATGAAACTTTAAAATCATTCTTGTAATAATATACTTTACCTACTATTCCGATTCATACCATTTATAATCTTATACAAGCGATTAAAGCTACAAATAATTTATTGCAATTAACTGAAAACTCATTACGATATCTATTCAACTACAATTTACATTTATTCTGGTTTGACGCCACAATGCAACTCACTTGCCTGCCGGTTCGCCACCAATTTATACAATTCCAATGCAATGTACATGTATTCTAATTTATTTATTATTGAAGGTCGAAATTAACAAAATTTTAACCAAATGATATTGTAATAAGGTTTAATTTTGAATGAAGTTTCATGTAAAATATTTAGGTAAGGACAAGGTCACATCAAGAACGGTAAGCGATTTTTTGGGTTCCGAAGTCAAATGGATTAATCATGTCCGACTGTATATCACAATTATATGGTTGAAACTTGGTGAGAAGATGTATTCTGTGACGATTCTTAAAAAATGAGCTTACTATGATCTACTATATACATGAGTGTGTCCAATCTATATACTAATATATAAAGCTGAAGAGTTTGTTTGTTTGTTTGTTTGAACGCGCTAATCTCAGGAACTACTGGTTCAAATTGAAAAATTCCTTTTTGTGTTCAATAGACCATTCATCGAGGAAAGTTTTAGGCTCTATAACATCACGCTGCAACGAATAGGAGCGAAAATACAATGAAAAATGTGCAACAGCTAGTGTAGTTATACTATGCATAATGAACGTAAGTAAATGAACCTTCACTGGCGATTCCGACTCATACTTAGCCGCTTTTTAAATGAAGTATATGAGTTGTATAATAAAAACCACAGTAAAGTGTTATAGTTCCATTATAACAGTCACGTTTTAGATTCAACACCTAGGTATAGTCCGCACTAATGTTTTGCTTATAAATGAGGCAAGGTTTTTTATTATGTTTCTATGTTTAAACATGACGTGCAGTGCAATCAAATACCACCTGTAGTCATGGTTACCTCGAAAGGATAATGTCCGTCAGATACATATTTATTTCCACTAAATATGGGTTTACTCGGAGTATTCGCGATGTTACCTACAAATAGTTACTAATAGAGTTTGAATAATGTATGTGCTGGCGTTGTTGCCTGTCAATCGACATTCGGATTAAACGTCTCAAGAGTTGATTTTACCTAATACGTTACAGACAGTTTCGGTGCTAGTCTCTTTACAAATTCATTACTGCTGTTTACTGGATGAAAACAGAAAGGGAACAACAACTTTATATCACAGTATCAGAAGGCAATTTAAACATTCAAGTATTTTCCTGGCGTTCAAAATTTTAATTTTGAAATAGCTTCTCAACATTTCCTGATTTGCGCACGTGCATCCTAAAAAATCTTTGGTACCATTTAATTATTCATCATCATAATCAGAGCCTTTTCGCAGTTGTCAGATTTTCTAGCATCTGACTAACCGTGACGACTGTCTAAGATGTGACAATAGCAGCCGGGACGCACAATGCAACGTGCCTCCCGAAACACGAAAGAACTCGCTATGAATAAGATGGTCACCCACATCATAAACGGACCGACCGTATCAAGCTTAGCTTAACCTGTGATCGATCAGCTTATAAAAAAATTACAAACCAATTGAATCGCTTCATAACCCGCTATTATAATCGCTACCCCCTGACAATGTGGCCCGGCCTTTACACAATACAATTAAGTTACAATATTTACGTTTGGCGCCACACTCACCACTGAATTGATTGCCTAGATATATTATTGTAACGCAGATAGCGATCGGGTGTAATTCATACGAATTATGAGGAAGTTGTCAATAAATTATAGAGAATATCAGAAATTGTTGGGTTTACTGTTACTATAGTACTGTCTCTTATTATAGAAAAAAAAAACTTTTGCTTTGGAAGCTAAACGTTTCCTTAGAGTTCAAAATATCTTAAATAAAATAGGACCTGAACAAGGAGCTAGTGTGATTTGTAAATTGTCCTCTTTCGAATAAATTTCATAATTTACTTGTCAATAGGCGTTAATTTGAAATATTCCCTTCAATACTTACTGTGCTAAGTTTGACTGGGTTATTCTGCTAAACTAGATACAAAATCTCGTCTTGCAATCTGATTGAAAGACAGTGTCACATAGAAAGTTATCTGATGCTCTGAGATTGAGGAGGAAGCTGAGCAACACTCAGCCATAAGTGAGCTGCGAGTGACCTCTGACCTTTCTAAAATATAAGGTTGCTTATATAGAGACCATGTTTGGAGGACAGGACAAAGACTCTTGATTGCACTAGCTGATAATCTACTGATAAGCGGTTAGGTCTAGGATCTAACTGGTTTATCAAGAGATAATAAACTACTGTTAGCCTGAAAAGGACTAGCCCTTTAGAAGGTACGAAGTCAGGTCGTCATGATTACGAACGGTCAGAAACATAAACTTAAAAAAACAATTGTTTTGCTCATTGACTTTTTTTGCCAACCATAAGAAGATAAATAATTAATTACAAGCCAACAATAATATATCGAAAACTGACTTTTCTTAAATATTTTTTGATCAAATACATAATACACAATATTTGTTGCGTTGTTGTGTTCAATTATTTTTTTACATCGTTAATAACTCTGCCGTAAAGGGCCACTATATAGGTGTCGGACCTCAAAATGGAATCATTCACAAGTAGGTAATAAAATAGAAAACCGCCCTTTCGCTTTCACCGCCTTTCTCCGAACAATGCTTTATGTTAATACCTCATAATCATATACGGCGGTATCTGCAGCTCTTGATCATGTTTAAGTAGGTACTTATACCAGTGCCCAATACTTTCATCTTACCTAAATACTTGAACTCCAAATATATTTAAATGGGTAAAAAAAATGGTTACCTCAGTCATCACGACTCATTTGTTTCTTACATAATAGAAGCCTAGGAAGAGGCTCTTGCAAAAGGAAGAGGTCTAGAAGAAAGTGTTCCTACGTATAAGCACCAACTGAATTAGAAGGCAGAAATGACAACGTATAAGTAAAAGAGGTGGCACAGGATAGAGAAAGATGGCAAAAGCTGCACCACCGAGTGTCACTTAAATTTGAGAAGGAATTTTGATATTAATCAAAAAATCTAATACTGATCTCGAATTTACAAAAGCCTCATCAATTTAACATGTTGTCAAATCTACTAGTGACTACTCTAAACTAAACTCACTTAGAGCTAATACTTCGACGTCATCCTTTAACATTTTTTCACCATATACTGTATAAATAATACAAGGTTATCAACTTTAACTATAAATAATTACTGTAGCAATAAAAAACGTTACAATTTCAACTCATTTATTCGGGTCATAAAAACTGCTATCGTAATTAGACAGGTCTAAATTGAGATAAGCATTGGGTGTCCTCACATTGCAACCTGAATTCATAACTAGTTTTAATCTGTTTTAATTGCCTAAAATAGTTGCTTATCACACGATACACGATTTGCTTATGTCTCTGTAATTATTTTAGAAGTTTGCTTGTTCTTTAATTATATCTGCTACTGTTTATAAACGAGCCTTTTTCGCTGGATAGTATTCCCCGAAATATATAAGATTTGACAGTTAAAAATAATGTGGCTTCTAAAAGTATCTTCAAAATCGGCACGGTAGATCTTGAGACTACTTCATAAGTAAGTTATAAACTTTACCATCATAATGATATGAATCTATCGATACACGTAGGTATAGAGGTTTTACGTATGTATATGATCTGATCAAAAATGGAATAGACGTTCCAGTTTTTGACGAGGCTTTAAAATAGAAACAAATCGGAAAAATCTACACTGAAAAACACTGTATTTTAGAATCGGAACACTTCTCCCAGCTTTCCTCTTCACACATACATCAGTGTTCTCGATCGTCAAAATCAGTGTTTTATCGATTTTTTTTCACAAACGTTCGACATAAATATTTATGGTAGCCTCTTATCAAGGACTTATCCCGTTCTAGGTATTTATTGAGAAAAATCCTTCAAACAATTCATTTGTCATTTTATGTATCATCTTACCATTCATTTCTTTAAAAAGTGGAAGCAAAAATGTTATTTACGTAACTATAATACAAATTACATCGACAAACTTACAAAAGTCTTTGTATAATGCAACACGATTACTGCAAGCTTGCAACCCGGCCTTTTACTATTATAAGAGCGAGATGCCGCTCTATATCGCGTAGTGCGCTATCCTGCTTCCACAACATGCTGCTTCATACCTCGTTATAAAACCACGGTTATTAACAAAGAAGGGCAGACCATTAATCACTACGCTACCGAGCTTTACAAAACCAATTATATTGAGTCTATTAAATTAACTAAAACGTAACATTTATGTACTTTCCTTACCTAATTAGATTCGATATTAATTAGTCTTTGTTCCTCGGTTAAAGAAAGGCGGTTGGGAGTCTTAGGAAGGGTGTAGGTACCGCGGTTGTGTGTTAACTGCGTTATTACGATGTCAGTTAAACCGCAAACGTTAATTTGCTTCTTTGAGCTTCCGTATCATGGGTTGGTCTCTTGGGTAATAGAGGAAGATCAACAGAATTTAGTTTGCTTTTTCATATGTACATAATATGTGTTTTTATTTTGTCTATGTATAGAAATGTTTCACTCTGTTTGGTGTCGAAAGGGTGAAATTTGATATACATACTAATATACAAATACTGCTTTTTCAATGAGACGGCCGGCGATTCCGAAGCATTTAGAAATCCGAATTTCCTCAGCTTGAAAAGGTTACATAAAGGAACAGTTCCAGTTAGCTCAAATTAAGTAACAGTCTGTATCAGTTTCTATTCTACACCTCGTAACCTTCACAAACATTGTATATTATTCTTATTCATTCACAGTTTATACCAAAAATAACCTCTTAAGAAGAGCTTAAGCATCTCTTGTATAAAACAGAATAAATAAGAAAAGAGACAGAATAAACACGTTAATTCCACGAAGTTATTGCTATAGAGGTGACATCTCGTTGATTTTACTTTCTACGAAACGGATTCGCTCACCGTAAAAAGATTCTTATTTTCTGTCCTTCGGGAGCCGCGGACGACGCTCAAAGGTTAATCAAGTGTCTCTGTGTACTTTTGTAGGTGGATTTACTTACTAGGTATAACTTGGATGTTGCGAGATACTTAAAGCCGTTTTAGACGGTGCGAGAATAAGCATGCAAGTTGCGGTACATTGACACCAATGGTTAGTCACTTCCGTTGCTATTGCCTTATCCCCCAGCAATGTATTACAATTTGTATGACATTTCTCGCATCGTGTAAAAAGCCTTTTAGGGTATATGCAGATAGGTACGTATGTCATAAAGATTTGATGTCATTCTTGTGTACTTTAGAATAATTTGCCAAGTACTGTAGTGTTTTGTTTTTTTACATTTTATTGAATGACAGTTAAAGGCGGTTTTTGAATAGAAGTAGTGAGGAGTGTTGATGTAGTGAAAGAGTTTTTGGTGATTACCGATGTTATGTGATTTTTTACTTAAAACAGTGATGTGAGAATGTCTTTTTTATAAACGATACTTTTATCTCTAACAATTTTCTTTTATACTTACAGAGCGAAGTTGAAAAAATAGTTTTTAGCAGTCTTTAGTTTAATCTCAGTTCTTGAATTAGAGAAAACTAAAAATAGACCAAACCAAAAAGTTTTCAATTAAGCCAAAGAGAAACATGCTATTATACTTATATTTTTTAAAACTAAAGATTTCCAGGTACCATAAACTTAACCTGAGGTTTCCTCTATTACCGGATAACAATCATAGAGTTTCTATTCTTAAATCTACCAATTTCGTAGAAAATTACTAATTGCCATAACATAACGACTTTGCATAGAGAATGTGAAATACCACGAGTTATGGACACGCAACGTTTTTTGTTGACAGGCATTTAAAATAATTTGTGTGGTGGCAATTTCAGACTCAAAGTATAATACTCACGTACGTTGATTCTTCATATTTAATACAATGAAAACATTTCAGCGGGTGCTTTTTTGGTAATATATAAATATTTTTTGATAAAAAGGAAATAATTTGTATAATCAGGATCCAGTAACGAGTCTCAGAATATTTCTCAAAACAGCTTATAAAATACGATTTGACTCACTTAAAAATACTGCAATGTATAGGGTAATATTCTTCATAACTATGAACTAAACTAAACTAATATTTACATTTTGAAAGCTATATAATATAAAAAGAAAAATACTTAAAATGATAAAGAAAGCGGATAAATTCCTGTAAGATGTATTTATTTTTAGGATTTACAATTTTGAATTCGAATTGTTTTCAATAAAAAAAAAATGTAATTTATGGAAAACGTAGTTAGTAAAGTACCTAATGCACTGATTATATTTATTTCGTAAATTGCTGTTCTCATGTGATCATGCTAAGCTTACAAATGTTGGTTTTCCTTAATACCGAAATAAAATGAATACAAAAGACATTCCAACATTTTACAAAGACTTGGTCTAAAGTTACTGTTCTGTGATCTAGGGCTTAAATTGTATGACCTATTACACTGGTTGGATCATCGTGGAAGGAAAGTGCTTTCACCAACTAAACTAGGTTTCGGTGTTACATAGATACTAGTATATATAATAATGATGTTTATGTAACTAGTTTCAGTCCACGTCTTTGCCTGCGGGTATGTCAGTATTAGTCAGTAATCTGATCAAAAAGTAAGCTATATTCTTTCTTGAAGTTTAAACTACCCTCATGCCAAATCTTATTAATATCGGTTAAGCGGTTTAGATGTGATGCCAAGACAGACAGTCAGGTATACTTTCACATTTATAATACTGTACTACGGACTAAGGATAATTTCAAAATATTTCGTCTAATGATCGTTGTTTGGCATTCAGTAAAAATGATCTGTAATTCGTAATTTCTAGAACTGGGTCGTCTCGGGTCATTCGTTTCGATGTAAGCTCTTGATAAGCTGGATTTGAAACTGAGGTTGTCTAGCAAATGAAATAGAAGTGAATTTCTGTGATACACCGAGATGATAATAAAATTGAACTGGGTTTTGTCGATAGCCATCCAAACACAACACAGCGTAATACGATCTTCATTATTATCGACCTTATTTTAATGCCCTTAAGGTATAGTTTTGACATAGGTTGTACGTGTATGATTATGTAATGTTTTATGTATAGAAAAACAAATAACTATCGAATTATTACTCTTGTAGGTCACAATATTTTCTTTATGAATTAATCATCGATTTCGTAAATATTGGGAAAAAACTTAAACATTAAACTACCTTTTTGGAATATAAAATCCCTACTGTTTATGGATCGGGGTTGTTGGTCCATTGACTTGGCATGCGTACAGGAATGTTAGCGTGTTATGCATCAATAAAATATAATGCTGGCTTAGGAGTGTGAAGGCATTTAAGACTTTAAATGACAAAGTTATTACAAAGACACCTGAGGGCATACACCACCTCATGAAGTTTTGTTGTAGCTGTGAAAGCAAGACAGCGCTATCACGATATAGAGCGACATCTCTCTTTAACAATGATATCGCTATATTATCGCTATTGCAGTATATTACAACAACTGTACCGATTATAATGAAATTTAGTACACAGATAGTCTAAAGCCTGAGTAAGGACTAGGACTTAAAGTTAAAAAAATAGGTTTTTTTTTACTTTAAGTTTATTTAATATAATGAAATATATTATGGTTCTTGGGTATTTTAACTTAAATGGGTCAAGGTTTAATTTTATCCCGTCAATTCCACGGAAACGTGAACCACTGCGCGCTGTAAAAGTCCACGCGGACGGAGTCGCGGGCAACAGCTAGTTTGTAATATTCGTTAGTTAATTCCATTTGGCAGCTGAATGTGTGTCAAAATATTAACATGTTTAAACGAAGGTTACTATGGAATGTTAATGGGAACTTAATTGCTTAATTGTTGTATTGTTCTGTTATAGTTAATGATTTAAGGTTATGTTAAAAGGTTGGTTTTGATTGTTTAGTTGTGATTTATACTTTTAAAAGTATTTGAAAGGTTAAATGGCTTGCAATAAATATGAAAACTATGTAACCTTAATAGAAAAATCTCAAGAGATAAAGCAAAAAGCAAAGTATTCATTGTCTGAAAATCAGACAGTGAACTGTCGTACTTCCCGCGGAACTAAGTTAATATTTCCAAGGGTCTCTTTTTTATTGTAAAACTGAGAACTATTTTGTCCCATATCCCATATGTATTTAGCTGTTACTAATGTCTTAATAAATAAAATTATTGCGTTTCAAGTTAAGATTTACCTTATCTTATTCTTCATTAATTCGATTTTCCGCATACCATACAATTCTATACAACGAATCATAGTGCCCTAACCGTTTTTCGGCCACAGCGGCTAATGACGCAAGACAAACGTGCGTGGGGTCAATTCTAGAGCAAAAGCGTGTGCGCCAACACAGGTGCACTCTCTATGTCCTCACTCACATAGCCCGATGGGACGGCAATTCCACACGACCGGAGAAAGATGCAGGCGCAGAACTTATATTTTCAGGTCCCTTCTAAAACACGGAAGCTGTGTATATTATTTATTCCGTTAAACGTTAACGTTAAAAGACCTTAACGTCCTTCTTTATAATCTGCACAAAATTTGAAAATCGATTTGAAATAGAACTTGTGACCTTTGTATTGGCAGTCCTACGGTCTTAACACTACACAATAGTTAAAACACTATTCAAGCATTCCACCATCAATATAAACAATGTCCTCAACTAATCGATTCCTTGTATAACAAATTGGAGTTGTCTATTTTAATTCTCGATCTAAATATAGGAATATAGGTTAACACTAGGCTGGACTAATAATACTATTTGAGGCATTAGTAATGTTGGTTATTATCCAATAATAAGGCAATAACAGTAAAGCTGTACGGTAAGTGCTAACCGAGTTACTTACTCATTAATTGAGTTACGCTGTAAACGGTTTAGTGTTTACAGAGCTAATCAAATTAAGCTTTATGTTTTTAAAGTGGCTTTTTTTAGATTCAATGTTTTAAGTTGAATGATGTAACAATCAAATTTTCAAGTGTTTAAATTGAAATGGTGCTAACCAAGTACGCTTCAAATAAATTTTAAGTAGGTATATTAAAAGTCTTAGTTATAAAATAATTTGTCATATCAAAAGCATTTACTTTTAAACTGTCAAAAGATTTCAATAAAACTGAACACGCGCCGTTATTAGCGTTAATGTTTTCTTAAGTTATAAAAGAAGCCAAAAGCCTTTTTTAATATGGACTGCTTTAAATGGCTGACTAGAGAGGGGTCGCTAGAGCTATATGCTCGGGAATGGAAGTGTCTAATGGCCTAATAACGAGGACACTCACGGTAGAACCAGGTGTTTTGAAGAAACCGACTTATTAGCTACTCGATCCAAAAGACAATACAAAATTTCCCTATTTTTGTATAGGTAATACGGAAGCACAAACAAGAGGCTAAGCTCACAATAGCTAGGTATGAGCAGGTACCTACGTGCTAGCGAATCTATTGCAAAATTACAAATTATATAACGTTGGTTACGCTATAGGCAATCCATGAGCAATCGAAACCTCCTGAATACTGCATGCATTCTTACTTCCTACAAACTTTCCTATGTCTTCATATTAAAGGTAATTTATAGCTACATTATTGCGATAATTTCCTGACAATTACAGGATAAATTGTTGAAAGGATGCTTAATATAGAAAGTAGCATTAATAGTTTAAATGAACTGGATAATTGTCTAAGGACTTCCTATTTGTTAATCACGTAGTTTATAAATTTATAGCGTTAATTATAACAATTGAGGTTTTGCTACATTTTAAGAATATTCTGTTTGCACGGAAGGAAATTAGAATAATTATGATAATGATATTAGCCCTCGGTTATGATAGTTATTGGCTAGATTTGCCACAAACACCTAAGTTTGAACAGTCAATTAACTATTTTTTGCTTTGATCGACGATAGTGACTATTTATCTCAGGTGACAAATGAAATTTTTAAACCACTCTTTCTGTTTTACGATTTGTCAAACCCGATCTGCCACGTGTTTTCTAGCAATACGAAAATTTAACAGTCTTAATTTCACCTAAACATATACAGGTAAATGAATTGCACCACAATAGTGTAGCAACATGACATCGCAATATCCTACCTCCGATTGTCAACTGTTTAAAGAAAGCTACGAAGAATAAATCTTAATCCGAGTACTCCCACAATCGTAACACCCATTGTGTGACATATACAAACATATTACACATGTATAAACATTCACGTATGTCGTACACGTAACTTGCTCGTTTGTTTTGCGAACCGTACCGAAAGGAATTTGCATATAATTCAGCTCAGCCGTTCGCGACGCTCGCGTACGGAATTCTTTGCTTTACGTGTGAATGTACGGTTTGCAACAAAAGGTATTACTGAAGAATGAAGGGAATATTTCTTAATTTTGTTGTCTTGGTTGTCGAGATGATCAAATGGAAAAGTTATTTGCCTTTACCACAGGGCCTTGAATTTGAATTTAAATATTACAGTCAAATGGTGAAAAAAGCTATACATATTAGACTTGACTGCACGGATAGCCGAGTGGTTGAGGGCACCACGCCAAAACCACTGTACGCGTCGTGTCGCGGGTTCGATCCCCGCGTAGGCCAAGTATTTGTGTCATCCACAAATGCTTGTTCTGTGTCTGGGTGTCATTGTGCATGTGATTTGAATGTTTGTAAAACCCCCCGCGACACAAGGATTAAATTCCTTAGTGCGGGAGTCGTTTTTTATAAAGAATAAAGAATGTTTGTTTTATATACCTATGCCATTTTAGGTGATTTTTTTTTCATGCATATGAACGTTACTAACATTATAATTTAATATAAAGCTAACAATTTTTTTCTAAAACTCTCGTATCTACATTGCCCTTGCTATTAGGAACAATGTCAGATACAATTATATTTTCACTTTGTTCAGTATCAGAATAAATCAGCAGAGCTATCTCACGCAAACCGATCAAAGCGTGGTGTGTTGATGTGTTCACAAAACCCCTGAGCTTAACAATGCTGTCTACGAGCACGTTCCGTGGTTACCACTCAAGCAATCAGCGTCATGAATTAATGAGGAATTATAACATAAAACACTTCCAATTTATTTTAGCGAAAACACCTACATATAGATATATTTATATAAGTAATATCGTTACATGTATTATGTATATCTCTCACTCGTGGTTTTGTCAGTAAGCCTGTTCTACGTAATTGTATTCGAAAATGTTTGAAAGTGTAATTTCAAATCTAATTGCTTTATGAAGTTAGATTTTTGTTGTAGGCGGAATGCCGCGGGGTTCTGGCATTAGAAGTTTGACATCCCGATTTATAAACAAACGTTTTAACAGTTAAAATATTATCGTTTACCTGTTTGTGCCACTTATACGCTTCTCTCGCTAGACATAACTGAGCATGCCAACGTCTTATTAAAAATTAAAGCCCATAGTCCATACCTCCCATAAACAAATTCGTTAATTATTTGACGCATACCATACCATAGAGACGAGGCTGAAAGTTTTTAAGGCACCCTCGGCGCTCGGTCCATTAGCACAGGTGCACGTCCACAGCCGCCATTACAAGACACGTGCCTGTTCATTTAAGCAGTTTACTGTAGCTTGGAATTTAAAGCCGATGCCGAAATAGAGTGTTTATGTGGGCTGAATGAGATTTACCTTTGCCGGGAATGAATTTTGAAAAAAGAAGTAAAGAAAATTTGTTGTGTGACAGAACTGGTTCGTAAATTAGATTTTTAAATTACGAACGGAAAATACTTGTATTCTTCTATTTTGTTTAGTTTAAAAATAGAACACGTAATCTATCTGAAAAAAGGAACGTGAAAGTGTGTCCTTGCTCTGGAATGTTTTCTTTTTAATTGAAAGTTTTCATTTTACAAGGTCTCTTTGTAAACGTCACGAAAGTAATTTACGACATATAAATACTTAGGGTGATATGATAAAAGAACTTTAACAAAAACAATGATTGACGTCTAAAGAATAACTAACCAAGAGGGCAATAGAAAAACCATTTTATGATAACAACTTTTTTGCAACCTTTAATAGGGACGGCTTAGTTACAAAAACGAAGTAGGTGTTGTTTTTATAACTCTGTATTTAGAATAGAAAAAAAATATCCAATCACGTCTTTGAGACATGTCAGATCAATACTTATCAGATCTGTGTGCCGACAAATATGTTATTAATAGCTTAAGTAGGTACAATTGCTGAATTAAAGCATCACATTTGATGTTTTATTAAGACTACTTTAAGTCCAAAATCGTTTTAACGTCGTACCATAAGCAGTTAATTTGACAAAACGTTTCTAACATTTTTTCCTACGTGTTATGACAGCAACAAAAAATATAATAAAAAAGGTCTAATATCATTAAGAAACTTTTTATTTTTCGTAGAAATACATGATATAGCCAGTTATCAATTTTATTAAAAAACATAAAACATAACACACAAGACGATAGGAAAGTATTCACAATTTAAATGTTTCCTTTACAGCCAATAAATGAACATTATCCTTTATTTTATTGGCATCAATTATTTACTTTTCAAACTGTAAACATATTAACATGTAACATATATGGTTTTGATATTTTTTATTAAGGACCACCAAGAATATCAAAACTTTTGCCTCAAATCAAAATCTACGTGTAAGAATTAAATCTATCCTCAGAAGTTTTTTGTCTCGACTGACATCCCTAATATGTTACTAATGGTAATTTAAATGATCTACTTATTTGGTGGCAATTAACATTTAAATAGTACAGGCCACAACTAGCACAGCAACGAGGCCTATAAAAACAGTTCTTGATTTAATCACTCAAATAAAGCAATTAAGAATACAAATTACACTTTATTCAAGTAATTATAATTTACCTAAATAGTTATTATGGGCTCAAACATCATACAAGTATTAAGTATCGAAATCAGGAAACATCTATTACAGGCCATTAATGTAATGGCTTGACAATAAATGTTTTGACAGCCCAATTTACAAGATGGCGGATGATATGACAACGCGCTGGTTGTCAAGGTTGCCGGGGTTTTCAGTATATTTGGTAATAGTTCTGCAAAATTACAATAAAGTTATTTTAGATTCCAAGTGTAAACGTATTTATTCTTTAATTTGTAGGCCCTTAAAATAGAAACTGATCCGATTAATTATGTTTTATTACTTTTTCAATATGAATAAATTGTCATGGCGTCATTTGAAAAAAAAAAGCAACTGTCAATTATTATACTAATAATAATGTGGCTGAAGCTGGTTTCAGTTATTCGCTAAGCAGTTAGTCAGACAATTAGTCCACAGATAATTGTATACCAACATTTATATTGATAAAATAGTTGTTTTTAATTCAATATCTAAGTAACTGTTATACTTGAGTGTTACTTGTGAAGTTTATTGACATTCCATTCATTTAAGAATTAGTAAAATGCTGTGAACAAAGTGACATTTTAATTGTTAAAAAGCAGTACCAACTACAGTGAACGAGTTTTACTAGTTTGGGTGTTATTGTATCAACAACGACCCAATTCTGTTCTCGAATAATGAATTTTGTCGTTTCGCTTTTGCAATAGTCGAGCGTTGATAAAAAATACTTTGCAGTTTCAAATATTTTAATCTTTCGTTTGATAGGAATGAATTCATTTGGGATTACCGAAATTTCACTTTTTAAGATCTGTATTAAGATGAGAGCTTTTCTTACAAGTGTCTTATTAAGATTGGACCTAGATTTATAATGTCTTTGGATAAGCTTCAAAAAGTATCAGATGTTCGAGAATTGGTTTGGTTTATCATAATTATGATCTAATATGGTTTCTGATACACTAGCTAATATACTCGCCAATATACAAAAACATGAATCACTGATTTGTTAACCCAATGTGTCTCTTACCTCCATACCGAATTTCATCGAAATCGATCTAGCTGTTTGGGTGAACACGCATCCACTTACGCATCATTCAACACTTTCGCGTTTATAATATTAGAGTGAGTACAGTTTAGTCGTCCTTTTTGGGTTTGAAGGTAAGGTTCATTTGAGCCCACAAATCTTTGGTCCTGTAAAATATAGGAGAGTTACCGAGAAATAATCCGTCTATAAATTATCCACGGATTTAAATCTACATTAGGTGGTGTTGAAGTAAGTATTAAATAACTTAAGATTACATCAAACCAAATATAGTGTTCAGCAGATCTGGAACGGAAACGTTAACTTGTCAACACTTATACTACTTATCTTAGCTTACCATATTTTGTAAGTATTTGTCAGAGTGTAATGAGTTTGACGTTTTTCTGTCTGTGGCATCATACCTTTCGAACGGATTGACTGATTTCGATTTAGTTTGTTTTGTATAAACGGCGAATAATGGGGGAGTGTTTTTAAACATATTTCATGAAAATCTGTCGAACCAAGCCGAGTTGGCGCAAGATTTTTTTATTTTACCTTTTCGTGTTAGCTTATACTCAGCTTATACTTTACTACACAGGAACTAAAGCTTTCGTTTTCCCCGTGCAACACAAACCGCCCCTATCTTCTACATTTCACTGAAATTCAGATACTTAACTGTTTTACCCTTTCTCAACATTGTATTAAACGTAATGGAAAGTATTTGGCCCTCTCGTTCTACTTCTTTCCTAATAAGCGGGATACTTCAAAATTTTGCCATCCGAGTTCCGGAACATTAGTAAAATGAGCCACAAAATAACACTTTGTACCACTCGTATATCAAGCTCATAAAAGGACAAAACCACTCCGTCCCTCTCATAGCCTTTGAGTGTCGTACAACTAATGGTAATATTATCTTAACGACGCCGGAAACCAAGCTTCATACCACTTGACCACTTGTCACGACCACTGTTACCAGTATTTGTTCAGTTATATGTGGATCTTGGATCTTGCTTTGAGAAAATAGGCGGATGGTGATAATATTTGTTTTTGCCTTGTTTCAATGTAAGGTGGGGTTACAATGGAGAGAACTTAATAAAGGATTATGTCGGATTTGATATCGGTCCTTCAAAAAAATCTACTTCTGGACTTAGGAATTTCATCCTCGTGACGAAGAGATTTCAGCAAACATACAAGACACAAATGCACTAGACACCCAGAACTAACGTTTGTGGATCACACAAATGCTTGTTCCACGCGGGGATAAAATCCGTGACATGTCGCGCGCAGTAAGTCCGGCGTGTGATCTACCACTCGGCTATCAGTAAGGAATCTACGATACTAAAAATAAACTATTTTAGGATTCGATTTTTATGACAGGTACCTATTTAAAATGATTCAAAAGCTGGTATTATGACACCTTTTGATTGTGCTACTTATTTTGCAAGGTAAAATTAAACATCATTACACTGCAAAAAAAAAGATAAAATTTGACGAATACAATAAGGAAAATCATACAATTAATAATCAGAATATAATCAATTGACATCAATCCTTGACTTTCCCGTTCATGTATAATGAGCGTATTCATTTATAAACACGTGTTTGCGTATCTTCCAAGGTCGCGGCAGGAAACAGAAGAGACAAACATCATTATAGTAACAAGGTGAAGAACGCCATGTTTTTTGCCAATTATTTATGATGTGACGTCTGTTTACGCAGTTATGACCAACAAACAAGGTCGTATACCGTGCCTGTAGATCTTTCAAAATAAGACTGGTAGGAAATGTACATTTTTCTCTGAGAAGAAAAGAAAGAATTGCTTAAATGTTTTGAATTGAGAAGTCGATCACGTGACTTTAAAATAGTCTATAGTGACTAAAGCTTCAGCGCTAAAGCTTGTATAAATGTGAATTGATTGGGATTGTTGCGTGTGGAAGCAAGACAGACAGAACAACAGAAAGCAGTGTCTTGCTCACACAAAATCAACTTAAGTTAGCTACTATACGCAGAGTTTCGAACGTATAATAATATAGGTGACTTATCTCGTTTGTACTAAAATTGAAAGCGCTTAAAATTAATTATCCAAGTTTAATTGATTTTCCTTTGAAACGGATTTAAGCAGAACATACCTATTGTACAAATTATCGTCTTTTGTTTTCCATTGTTTTGATTTAAATATTTTCTGCTTTATTTTTATGTGCGTTGACATAATAATGAAATACATAAAAGTAATTTCAAGAACTATTATTTTAGTAACAGCGTATTGTTTTGAGCAAAATGTTATTATTGTAAAGGCAATATGCTGAGTTTTGTTTGAAAATAAATGTTCTTTAGGTTTTGACACAAGTTTTTCAATGGACTACAATAGTTACAGTTGTCAAATGAAATCTGAGAATAGAAAATGTCAAATGTTTGGGGATAGCATTCCTTTGCAACAATGTGACGTGACTTTTTTTATTTTAACGGTCCCCAGACCTGGTTTTGTTATTTAAGGTAGAGCTAGGTCGAACTTACGACCTTCCGGAACACCAATTATCTCTCCTGACAAACACTGCAATCGCATTTGAATATTTGATTAAGTACAAAGCTTTCTAATTAAACTTATTGAAATGGGTCAGACAGTGGCCGAAGCAGAACCGGCTCCCAACAAACAAAGCGGTATCATTTCATAATGATTCATTTGATAATTCCATTTATTAATTACACCGGAGTAAATTATCTTTGTAATGGAATTACAAAATCAGATACGCAGTACTAGAAATTGTCTAGGCTTGGTTCGGGCTGTTCGATGATTTCGTACATTTATCTAGATCAAGACAAATTGAGATATTGCGTGCTTTTGTGAGTGAAACAAAATTGTTCGAGGTTTAGAATAGCTTTGGTTGTACCGCTGTTGATTAACTGGATGCCTGTCATGTATACTAAGGCATGTTGATTAGGAATTGTAGCTTTATAATGATCTAACTATGAATGTTGCAGGTCAGAGCATTCAAGAATTTAAATTGGATATTTGTTAATTGAACTTTCCGTTTGGTTTAGTTCAAAGTACATTAACAGGCATATTTTAGTCACAAATAATAATCAGCAAAATATGAAATAAAAGGTTTAATTTTTGCAATTGTAATCAATGAATATCATTTAATTAAGGCACAGATAAAGCTAAGCCATGGATGGAAGTAAGCACAGTGAAAAAGTTATTGATATACATGTATTGAAAATAAGCTACTGTTTAAGTAAACCTGTTTAAGAAGGTTATCAAGACGATTTAAAAGTGCTCGGACTACTCCTACTCAACTATGATTAATCATTCGAAAGTCAGGAAATGATATTTTGACAGTTGCCTTAAAAATCAAGGCTAGGATAGCTATTATTTTCATAAAGTTTAAAAATAAATTGAAGCTAATAATGATGTGGAGTTTTTGCTCTTTTATAATTATTTATTTTGGGTCCTTATCTAAAAGGCGGAAACGTTAATCTATTATTAAGGGTCGCCTGTTAATAGTATACGTTCATCCGTCAACAGGCTGTAACCCATATATCATGTAGCAGAAAGTTAAAATGTTCACAAATTATATAGAAAAATAAGAAGAAAGTAGGTCTTATTTAATTGGTCTTAAATATGATGGGTTACTTTTTAAACCCAATTTGCACGGAACCCTCAGTATCGAATCCGAGTCGCACTTAACCGATTGATCTATTTTTTTTAAATCTTTTCTTTAACCTTACCTCGACTAGACGAGATAGATTCATGTTTTTATTGTATTAGCGGTATGAAATGTGAGGTAATGTTCATTTCAAATCGTGCGTGAATAAAGCGATAATTTTAACACCTTTTTTGGACCCCAAGACAACGGGCACATGGAACGGAAGCCCACGGTCGTTGACGTAACTGAGTTTTTGCGGGCCCATCGTCTGCGAGAAACGGTAACCTATTTCCCACCGAACGAGATAAGAAAACTATGCGTTCTTATAATTACCAGATATGAATAATTAAGACCATATCGTAGAAACAAAGGCACGTTTCTACTGGAAACCTTTTTTCTTACTTATGTGTATCACTACTGCTAAACAACTTGCTTTACATTGTGTCTGATTGTAGAAGTTAAAAACTGTTTTGTGATGTTGTGATGTGTACCTATAGAGCGATTTCGATATTTATAACACAACCTGACATTAAAAACTGTTACCGGTACCATGAAAAAAGAAAAAAATGTGGGTTTCACTTTTCAAGGTTTTATCAGTTGATGACAATAGTTTTAAAACAGCCATTATTTTTTTTCTAAAATTGAAGGAAGATGCAATTTCATGCAAGCGGCAGGGGTTTACATATATTTTATAAGAATGTATAACGTATATATGCAACTGTAAAAGTTTCTGTCCGACACAGGTATCCGATTTCCTACATCATTAAGTAATCAGCAGGTTTTTTTGCGGCAAATTGCTTAATTACTTCCAATTGTACGGTATGAGCATTGAAAGCGAATAGCAGACATAGCAGTGTCTTTATCGGACAATCTCTTGCATAATGATATACGAAACTAATACTGTTATGTAAAACTTAAGGTTGGTGATATGGCGTGTGACCAGTGGGCCGGGAAGAGGTTTTGACACACAGACAGCGTAAGCTATACTATATCTGTAAGTGTTACAAGATTTGTTACATTCTTATGCGAAGGGTTTGAACATGATCTAGGTAAAGAGAGAGTCTTGTACCTTCTGTGACTTTTATTTTTTTTAGGTAAATAAACTACACCACCACTGAAGAATTTAATCCTACTGTCGCGGCGGGTTTTATAAATATTCAAGTCACTTGCAAAAAGAAACCTAAATTCAGGACAAGCATTCCACGTGGATCACACAAACCCTTGTTCAACGGGAAATCGTTACCGCGCCACGTCACGCATAGCGGATTTGGCTCGGTGACCTTTACAACTTGACTATTATCCGTGCTTAGCCCAGTATCTTTTAGTTCATAAACACCATATAAAAATGCTACACAAATGTAAGATATGTAGCATATATTTTACGAAGCGTTGCTATGTGCTACCCCATTGCTATTTTCCAGAACAAGCTAATTTTCATTCGACTCATTCAATCTCTCAGCTCGCAGCACGTAGCTTCTATATTAGTATAGGAACACCTTTATGGTATCGGTGGGTAGGCACCAATGGAGAATGTGTCGCGAACAAAACGCCGTGAGTTGTGACCACACGTGCGGCGCAACATCAAGATATTGTACATTGTGCTATTAATGAAACTATTTGTTACATCGCTTATCAAAAGAACCGTGCAAACCAAATTATATAACGGTCACTATGATTCAAAGGTGGTATGTATCGTGTATCATCGCTCTAGCTTTCTCCGAAGCCGTAGGCAGTATTGTATGTAGTTTGACACATTTTTTTTCAGTTACGTACGACATTCTACTTGATACTTGATCTCACCTTTCACATGGCTTTGCCAATTTATTGCAATTCCAACTAATATTAAGTATGCCAAAATAGGTTCGATTGTTCGTTTGTTATGCTTTCACCTCTTAACCACTTATGCAATTTTGATAAAGTTTAGCAGAGAGTCAACTTAAATTCAAAGCAATGTTATAGTTTAGTTACGCGGGTAAAGCCACGGACAAAATCAAGCGAAGAATAAATCATAAAATGAGAAATAACTTTTTAATAAACGTGAACTCCTTTCACAATATTACAAACAATATTTCCAATAATATAACAAAGAAAAATCATAAAAATATTCGCTTATCAAAAGAAAATATTTTACGAACTCTTTATAAATTGAAATTGAATATTATTGGCGCGGCACGATTAACATCCGATAGCGGAATGTTATTCTTTCACTATTCAATTACCATGGAATCTACGTAGTGTAGTTTTTATTTCGTCATGGATGCGAAGGTAATAAAATTGATGTACTACACGTAGTACGTACGTGCTGAGAATATCTGGAAACTATTAGCTAGCCGTCGTGAAGAGAAGATGGAGATTTGTTGACTATTAATCGAAGGAATTAGAAATTGATTTTTTCACACGGTTTAGTTGTTTCTGTCTATAGTACAAAAACATATTTATTAGTTAAGGGAAGGGATAACCAGTCTTATAGCTCGTCGTTATTTGGTCTTTACTTAAATTGGTACTTTAGTAAAATAATTAAACAATTTGGGCCTTTTTTAAGCTTCAAGTATCAAACACACAAGGCGATCGAATGTAGAAGTAAGATAACCCAACAAAAACACTTGTTTTAAAAATTAAATACCAGTGTCTTGTTTCCCACAGTATTGTACTCAGCGATATCACGAGTCACACCGAAAGCATGGAAGATGTCGTTGCCTCAGCCTTTGTTTTTAAACAGATCGAATCTCTGAAACAAATCCATTAGTATCGTACGAATGTAAAGGATCTTAATTGATTATATACAGTCTACCACAAGTTCACAGCGACAACGAACTTGAAAAATCAACCTTAAATCTTTAGTAGTAAGGTCAAGTTTATGTAGTAATTGGTACTTATGTGTGATAGGTTGTATACGAATCGCGTGCGATCGAACCTCAGTGAATGTGAGAGCGCTTGTGCCTGCACTACTAACTCAACTACGGGGCCTACTACTTCATACTTAAAGGCGACTGCAGTTGTAGAAGAGAGACACGGCTTTACGTGTTCTAGTGCTGTTCCTTCTCCGCGACGATAACAGTCTTACTTCAAGAAGTGGTAATAGGCCCCTAAGCTCTGATTGGTCAGAATAAACATTTGAATTATGCAGGTTAGTATGTAAGTACGAGTTGATACTCATAAGGCGTTTGTCAGTTACGCTTTAGAAGCCGTATCTAGAGTATTATTAATACCTAGGCAGAGCATGTTATGTGAGTATCATAGCGGCAATTAAACTAATTGGAAACGGGTTCACAGATCGTTCTTGAGGTAAGATATTTGTCAATGATATGTGCTTGTTAGTCTGGTCTAGTTCTAGAAACTGGATGGTTTAAGCTTACGTCGCGTTCTTTATTCGTCGCATGTTCTAGAAGATATTCTTTTGTTTGAAGCAAGGATTTAAATTCACATAAACGCATATTATTCTAAGCAAAAAACTACGAAAGGGCAGTAATTGAACAAGCATGTACACGCAACAATCAATTGCTCTATTAAGAGAATGCCTAAAGCAGATGTAAGCTGAGTACAAATTACATAATTATTAAGTTACAGAGTAGAAAAACCACAATAGTCCGGGAGCACGTGCGTGCGGTTACACAATACAAACCTTCACAGTATTAATACCCTGTAATCTACAAAACAAAGAGACTTCAAAACATTTGTATGCAGGAATTATAAACACGTGTATTCGCAATTATGATTTCGAAGGAAATGTTGGAAATGTACGGAATTTCCTAAACATCAGATTAGGATTATCATTTTTGTTGAGCGACATGCGAAGTATGTGTAATGTTTGAGTTTATATTTTGTATACTGACTGGTATTTAGTTCTAATGTTAGCTTTTGGGGTATATTTGTAACTTTCTCTATACATAATTATAAAGTCATATCTTCGAAAATATATCTTCAGTCTCGTTACCTACAATCATTTTTGCTACCCCATTTTATTCATGTGCCGAATTGGAGGGCAAGATTTTTTTTTAATCGACAAGAATTTCCTGTTTACGCATGTAGCATTCATCTGCAGCAAGTAAAACAATAGCAGGTTTTGGATAAAAACTCAATTAATAAAATCTTTAGTCATGATTTAAGACAGACAAATTTCGCAAGTCAACAATCCTGTTTCTTTGAGTCTCAAATCACCAAAGTAATGCTGATTTTATGTGTAATCAATTCCGAGGTTAGTGGGTGTGTAGTGCTTAGCCTTTGGTTACAGAGTCCACGCAAATTACTGGCTCCGGGTTCGCTTTCCGTGTTGCGAAATTACATTTGAAGAATTCAAAATATGTAAGAGAAGCGGAAAATGTATGGATTGGTCACGATTCTCCCCAGTGTAAATGACATCATTATTTCTAGAAAGTACACGGTTTTGACTTGTACCGTCATTATTTTAATGTACTTGACTAAACATCGTATTAACTGTAAAAAAGTGACGTATTGTGGTTATGGTGAATGGATAAATATTATTTGGAATACGGTTAAAAAATAAAATATTACGTTTGCTAGTATATTCCATACTAATTCTATGAAGTATCTACTCGTATCATTTTCATATGACAGTTGGCTTTCGTATTGATATTTTGGAAGTCTTTATTTCCAAATGATACCTTTATTGATGATATATCCACGAAACTGAAAGAATATCCTCAATGCCTTGTGTATATTATCGACTATTACCGGTAAGTCGAATCATATGACTGGGATCTCATAAACGCAAAACGTATCAAACAAATGACAATCAGACTACAATATAAAGAGCAACACGGTAACCTTTTACTAACACAATAACCTTGATCCTATGAAAAAAAAAACAATTAATAACAAACTTTTGTCCAACAGCAATCCAACAAAAAAGTCGTCTATTTCCTAACTTACACCCACACTGGCACTCCTTACCACCAGTTATTAATTCCACAAGTCTCTATACAGTTAGCTCACCTTACTTGGATGTCACGGTGTGTCTCCAACTAACAGATTATAATCAAGTCGTTCAAAAAGTTATAATTGACCGCTCCGGGCTTTGCGCTTAAGAAACAAATTATTTTAAATTTAAATCTTTGTAATTTAATTTTGTTTATCGATAAACAGGAATTTTGATCGTTGGATGGATTTTGTTGCGGGTTTGTGGCGCTTAAGATAGGATTGACATCACTTTTATGAAGATATTGCAACAACGATGTTGAGACATTTTTCAATAGGTTTGACTATTTTTAAGTAGTAAAAAATATATAGTGACTGATACCTCATCATACTACGCATACATCCAAAAGCACACAATAAATATATATTAAATAAAAAATAGGGTGCTTGAGAAGCTAACACTTCAGCTGGGAATCGTACCTGCAACTACTAACTAAACGCTCTTCCAACTAAGCTACAAAAGACACTGACAGTTCAAATTTACCCATTACATTTTAATGTGCTAACAAAATTCAATTCAATAATCTACTCAAAGCTGGGACAGTCTATATCGAACACGGTTCATGATTGATCTGAAATCGAGTCGCAGCTATAAAAGCAACCAGAGACAATTAGCCAAGCTCTCAATATTCAATTACTTTGTAACAACTTTACGATCAGTTGACTCGTAATAGATATACCTATCGTTAATCAATTCTCATTTACTACTCGATTCGTAACTGAACTTGCTTCAATACTTTCCAAAAAAAATTAATATTTTCTTGACATGTATTATGTAACACAATTATTGTCCTTATGTTACAAGCCCTTGCATTTGCAATGACAATCCTATTGTAATCAAAGCAATTCACAAGTTTTATCTCTAGACATTGATTACAATTAAACATTTAACGTTCAATGGCATTTCCGTCTCGTATATCAGTTGATTTGATCTGGTCTATATTGATAGGAGCAGGTCGTGAGCCGAGTCATCACGACGGAGACCTGGAGACTGCAGTCGACAATTGGATTAAAAACATGGTTAAGTTAACACTTGACCCTCGTTTTGTTTAAAGGGTTCTTAAAGTAGAAGCTCATACAAGGCTAAGGCTCCGCTGTCGATCCGTCTGTCGAAAGGCTCTTTTAGACCTGTGTATATGAACCTATTTATATCATGTTATAGTTAAGACACTTCATTTTTGTTTTTAATTAGGAGAGACAAATATTTTTTTTCCTTTAGAATATTTGTATAGAACACTAGATTTGATAAGTTTTTTTTTATGCATTTTCAATTCTTTGAAAATAAAAATGTTTGTTTCCATGCAAAGAAGCATTTTTTTTAATAATACCCTGCTCTGTTTAACTCGTATATGGTACAGCACTTTTGGGTGGTTCCAAAAACAAGTCCAAAGTACGAGTCTCTACGAAGTCTAAAGTACGATTTTCAGGTAACACAAAATACCTAGTTTAATTTATTTCCTCCAGAAAACAGTATTTCGTTTAAAACTATCTTCGGTGTATTCGCAAATGGACGCAGCGAGTAAACGCCGAGGAAATATTCTCCGAGTTTTTATTTATTGCTTTCCGAGTTGTTAATTTTATTGCCTTTTGCGTTTTAAGTTATAGGTTATATTTCAGAGTTTGTTTTCCTTTTGGTCTAAAAGCTTGTGTTATAATTGTGGTTTGTCAGTTCAGAGTAATTTACCTTGGAGTTGCTAAAGCTTACAAGCTTTAAGATTGCTTTTCATGTGTGATTCTGCGTTTTGTAGTGAACACCAACTTACCTATAAAAGAGAAAACACGATTTAGAATATATTCTATCAAATAAACCTTAAAAACAAATAATAGTACATACACATATGTATATTTATTTATAAATACACGCAAAGTTAAAAAATGCATTCACAGTCCCGTAAACCTATTTCCTAAATTAAAAGTGCCCTATGTGCCAATGAAGAAGCCAAAAACCCCGTTTTACTACAGCGAGCGTGGAACAAATTCAATTAATTCGTGCTAATTGTCGTAAAAACGAGCACAATGCCTTATTTACGGAAGCGCGGCGTGTTTCCGTTCATACAATTCAATGAGTCAAAACTTTAGCTTTTGTCTAACAATGCACTGGTGAGTTTTTGTTCCTAGATTCTGTTTTTGGATTTTTGTTCATCAGTGCACTGAAGACTGACGGGAAGCGACCGGCCATCTTGAATGAATTAAGTTCCGCTGGCATATAGTACGAAATATTACTTCATGGTTAACCGAGTAGTTGGGGTAGATACACCAAGTCCAATGTGCACGCACAGGTTTGACCCCGCGTAGGACAAGCGTTTTTGTGATCCACGAATTGTCCTGAGTGTCTTAGTGCATGTGATTTGAATGTTTGTGAAACCCCCGCGTCAAGGATTGAATTTGTTACTGCGGAAGTAGTTTTTTAAAGAGATAAAAAAGAAAGCTAACTTAAAGTTTTCTAAAGCCGAACTTTCATTGCATTATTTTCAGATTACATTTCTTCTCAGCATTTTGTATTTGCATTGATAAACAAACAATAAACTTTCAATTTTTTGCTTTACCGATCATACAAACAGGTGTGAAATATGTAATTTAAGGCTAAAGCAACTTAAATGAAAGTCGTTTGACATTAACGCCAGTAGGTACTACATATAAATTAAAGTCGTTTCATGGAATATTTCAATTTATTAAGTTCATTTTGTGACCATGAGCTTAACGCGATACTTCGAGAAATGTGTCAGATAATTGAACCGCATAATCTGTAATCAACTTTCATTTTATTTACTGAAAGGTTAATATGACTTTTTTTTGTTTTTCCTTCAGTTAATTCACTGTGAGTTATTTTAGGACGGTATATAAAGCTTTAGGCTACAGAAAAGTGTGACTGGTACTAACAGCAATGAGGAAACTATAATACTGATTTCTCAAAAAGTTAATGCGATACAAATTACACTCTGTATACACATAATGCCAGCCTATATTCATCCCAATGCACAGGTCCGTCCTAGATAACCACAGATTACCTTAGATTTCGGACCTCTATATTTGGGGAAAGCTGTTCCTCACGAGACTGTTTGCCAGTGGTGTCTTAGAATAATTGAGAAAGTACATAATAATATACAGTTCGTTAGTATTTTGTTTCTTTTTATATTTTTAAGACAGATGACGTAAAGGATATTGTCACAAGCTTAAAAAGTAATAAATACATAACATTGACGATTATTTCATAATATATATCGCTAACTCATCAGTCATCACACAAGAACGACATAATAAAAGTTTTGTTTCAGTTCTATTTACTGAATTGGAATTGAACTTCGACCTTTAAGAACAAAGACAAGACATCTAAATCATTCTTAGTATCAGATTAAGTGTCAATGATTTGAGAATACTTATCCACCCGTATTGAACTTTATCTCATGCATGTATTAAATAGTAATTAGAATGTCATTCTTCACCGTGCACTGTGCAGTGTAATGTTAATATAGCTAGCTATTTTAGATACAACTCTTAAAATTGCATTTCATATATCTATTTATCTGGCTCTAGCTTGCTCTATTTCTCTGAAAAGTTTTATAATAATTCAATTAAAGCCTTTTTTGTATGTCCTCATATGAATTCACCATCACCATTCGAGAAATTAATTTCGTCACTGCAGAAATTAAAAAGAAAAAAAAATGGAATGCAAACTTTTTAAAGCTTCGGCAATTTGCACCTTTGGAACAAGCGGTCAGATCATACACAACAGATATTTAAATTCGATTTTTATTACACATCGTTCAACAGTCATAATTTAACACCTATTATTATTTAAAATTAAACACCCATTAATAAATGGTAGTTAAATAGCGAACGGAATATTGACCGACATAATCCGACCTTGGAATATGAAGTTCAGAACTCACCAGGGGGCCTGGGCTTCGACATGCCTTAAAGTAATATTATTGGTGTGAAAGCGGGATAGCGCGACACACTGCGTAGATCGCTCTCTCTTTCCCACAACTGCAAACATACATTGCGAGTCGATGGTAGATGGTGGTCATTATTAAATTACTATAATTGTACATTTTGATTTCTAAATCTGTTATTAGTTGTTACAAAATAAAAGTACCATTTGTGCTTGTGTTTTTGAATTAAGTTTAACATGCAGGTTATTTATTTAACAATTATTCGCTTATTCTATGTCGCCAATACTTTTGTGTTGTACCTTTTTTTAAATAAATTAGATTCATGTTATATGCTAGTTTAGTTCTACTGTATTGTAAACACATTTTTCCTTAAACATTTTATTCTTTAACAGTCTCTATAATAGATTATTCGAAAATAAAACGTGTCAATAGATTTGAACTAGTTTTATGTGATACAAAATTTTGCAATATTTTGTTTTTGGATCAAACTATTGTAACGATTGTAACAGTTGTAACATTCTGTTAATGTATTTTTTATGTGGTGCTAGTTCATAAAACTAGTGATCTTTATATTATAACATGTATAACAAAGTAATAAACGAAATAGTTTAAGACATGAGTTATTATTATCCACACAAAAATCTTTTGATAGCTGTCAAAAGATTAAGAAGACAAGAAAAAAGACTTTGAAATATCAAACTTGAAACAATGAAATGCACAATATTAAATACTAGCTGTTGCCCGCGACTTCGTCTGCGTGGTTAGAAGATATAAGTTATGACTTTTTCTTCGCTTCTATTGGTCGCAGCGTGATGATATATAGCCTAAAACCTTCCTCGATGAATGGTCTATTCAACACAAAAATATTTTTTCAATTTGAACCAGTAGTTGCTGAGATTAGCGCGTTCAAACAAACAAACAAACAATCAAACAAACAAACTCTTCAGCTTTATATATTAGTATAAAGGTACAAGTTGGCAGCCGACCGCAGGCGACAACTGCAGACGACATGTCGTCGCTTCATGTCGTCGCGACACGTCGTTGCGTCCTGTCGCTGCAGTCATGATTTCGATCCCGACTGCAGACGACAACTGCAGATGGCATCCAGTTGATTCCGAGCGGTCCGTGAAATAAGATGTCTGACGTGTTTGAGAATAGTGATCGCAATTTTTTACGTCTTTTATTAGAAGAGGAAGATGATGATGATGACTTGCTTTTATTATACAGAAATAGACGACAAGCCATATGTCCTTGGTTATAAGTGGTAACCTGGTTTATAAGTTTTTCTTCTTCAGAATCGGAAAAATCCATTTTGAAATGAAACACGCTCGACGTGTTGTTGCTCCGGCGTCAGCGACACTACTGATTTGCGGTCGGGCGACACTGACATCTGACGCTCGGCGACGCGTCGCTAGCTTCATGTCGCTAACTACGGAGGGAATTTCATAGAAATACATAGAAACCAGTAGTGTCGTTGCGACATGTCGTCTGCAGTTGTCGCCTGCGGTCGGCTGCCAACTTGTACCTTAAGTATATTAGTATATAGATGCCAACGATATCTTCGCTACGTTTCATCGATTTTTAATTTCTCGCGCGGAGATTTTAATATTACGATAACTCATTACCTATTCACTTTTTTGGTGTAGTGTAAAAGGCAATTTTGTTCTATATTACATGTATAATATATCTAACTTATTTATTTGGATAAGGATTAATACTGTATTGTTAAAAATAGGTTCGTAAATAACCCATAATTTTACTGTATTAAGAAAACACATAAAAATGGTTATTGTGGGTTATCCTTGGAAGATAGGCATATACCACCGCGGACTTTTTTGTAGATTTATTAAAGAGGTACAAACCCGCCATACATAGTTTTGTTGTAACTCAAAAGGTTTTGGCAGCGTTCTCGAGGAAAGCTCTCGAATGGCTTAATTTTTTCCGACATGTTTAACTAATATCGTTGTAATATTGTCAGTTTACACAAAACCTAAACTTATTATACACTTAAACCTTCCTCAAGAATTGCTCTATCTATTGTTGAAAACCGCATCAAAATCCGTTGCGTAGTTTTAAAGATTTAAGCGTTCATAGGGACATACAACATGATGACAGAAAAAGCGACTTTGTTTTATACTATGTAGTGATTACATATTTTATGTTCTGTGTTTACACACTTTTTTTTTTCAATTAAAACGTTGAAACCGATGTCAAAGAAATGCTATTATAAATTCAAATCGCTGGCTTATAAGTACACACATTTTGTTCTGGCTGTAAAGTAGAGAGTTATTTAATCTGTGCAAAGCCCGCAATGGCGCTGACATTATCAGCACGGCCACGCCGACAAGGGTAAATGTATCTTAGGGCCATTCGCCCTAATTATGTATTAAACGATTGAATTCAAGATTATTAAATCTATCAAGGATTTATCATAATACTGTTTGTCAATTACTTAATTCAGGTCAAAATTATAACGATTTACCGGTGGAGTTAAAAAAAAACTCTTTAATGAAATATAATTGTTCTTGGAAAACAATTACGGCGTTTGACCTTCTTTCAACAGAAATCGATCGTCACGCATAGCCATCATTTTTCCATCGTAGTACCTATAGCTAATTATTGTGACGGAGAAAATTGTCGGAAGCCGTAATTTGGCGGGCCTATTGTAATGTGAACAGAATGGCGGTGTAGCAACGCCTTTAAATTGACGGTATCACACAATCTACATCTGATACATTGGAATTGGACTTTCAATGTGTTGTGTGGTACAATGAAGGTCGCATTTTGTGGTTAATATTGTTGTTGACCACATATTTTCATGCTGAGTTGTAAAGCTACTGCAACATTCCGCGATACGGAAAGGTTTAATGAAAAAAGCTTGGCAAGTGCGTGTCAGACTAGCCTATTGAGGGTTGTTAGTTGCAACCAAGCCCAAAAAAACTGTAGAAATAAATTATGTGTGAAATTTTCAACTGTTTATCTATTAATCTTCATTAGATACAGCTTCAGTAACAGGGTTCCAATTTTGCCCTAAGGTACAAACCCTAAACTTCTGAAAAATCAACACATACTTTTTCGCGATGTGCTTTCGAATTCTTGAATTAAAAATCTTTTGCAAAACAATATTTTGAAATACAGTGCTAGAACTTTACCATCAAACTATTGTACACATTTATTACTGTTCCTAAAATACTTACATAGGTAGTTGAAAACATTAGCGTGAGCAATGCAGGCATTCATATGCAACTAAACGTAGCCTACATACTGGACAGGAATGGATTATACTGATCAATACTTATTCATAGTCACGTGCCAACAACTCAATACCACATAATGTTGAATATAGGTTCTATTTACCATTGTAACACAGGTAACACTTGGATTTCTGTTACATTAATCAGGTAACGATTGATTTCTTCACTAGTTGTTACTCGAATTGTTTTTACCTGCCAATTATCGTACTTTGCTTACTGGAGTGTCATTTTGTTTTTCTTAAGAACATAAATGTACAAACGACTTTAAAATATAACTTCAAATATTTAAGAGTCAAAAGATAACAGTGCTACTAAAGCAATCATAATAAAAGTGCATAAGTGATGGCATACCGCCTAATTCGTAAGACGAAAACTCAATAATACCATAATTTTCTTGTCACGGGTGTACTAAATTCTTAAATAAATAATATCTATATAACGATAGTTTAACAAGTAAAAGTAACGGTCCTTTAGCCGCGCTTATCTTCTGCCCTCGATATGATACGAGCTTGTTAACATTGTTCGAACGTGTGCGGGGAACCAATGAGAGAGTATGACGCCCAATTATAATATATGAATTTAGAAGAGTTTTTAGGTTATCAAAACTAGTCCTAGGGGGACAGATGTTCCAGAATATTCGCAATGCTTTGTCATGTACTGATACAAGAGCTGATGATGTTCAGGTTAAGTAAGGAGTCTGACGCTAACCTCTCCTTATCTCGAGGGTCAAATGAATGAAGTCAGAGGAGCCCAGAAAAAGTTGGCATGACGTTCTGGATAGGTTTAAGGCAGTATAGAGTTGAAAGTCTACGGGAAGACTTTTTTCAGGGGTGGGAAAATTCTAATAGGCTTTGAGAACCCAGTCCCAACTAGCAATCTATGTAATCTAAAGAAACAAGTAATACAATACATACAATGATGATGATTTCTACAATCAAGAGCTGATCAAAACACTCGTGACTATGGCAGTAAATAATGTGAAGTATTGAAAAGCAAAATCATTACTGTAGTGCAGTAATCCATCTACTGACATCATTTTCGATGAGATCATTCGTACCACCATATTAAGTGTAATCGTTAGTTTATCATCATATTCCTTATTGTGATTTTAATCTTACACACACACTAAAAAGCTGCGAAAAAGCTTGTATAAAACCCGTAGAAAATCCCCACAAATCTGCTGCAAAGCTACTTAATTCTGCTTAATGTTCCCTGAAAAACATGATAGCGACAAACACATATATAGTCAGCTTTAGTGCTAGTCACGTCGGCTAATGTATAAGCACCTTTATAGTACGAATGCGAACGAAGTTTTATTGTAATAGAACTACTTTTGGTAATTACATTTGGGGATTCAAGAGAAGCGATAAACGAGGTACTTTTGTTAGACATTTGTATATCCGAAGGTAAAAAAAAACGTGACGTTATTATTCGCTAGTAGTTTTTAGAACTGGAGAATAAAAAGCAAAACTCTATTTCTAACTTAAATTACAATGGGACGAAAATTCAAAAAAGAGTTTTTATCCAAGAAAAGAAAACTAAGTTTTCCCCGAGAGCGGCGTTGCTACCACATTTAATGGGAATTTTTTTCCCTAGTCTGGGATCCCCAGGGTGAACGATCAAATATTAGCCTCAGGTTATAAAAGTCATCGGGGAACCCTACCAGCGTGTCACTAAATATATTTTTGGGCCAATATTAGACGCGAAAAAGAAAAAACTGGTCAAGTGCGAGTCGGGCTCTTGAACGAAGGGTTTTGTATCGTTAACTATAAACAGCAAAAAAGACGTTTGTGAAATTTTTAACTGCCTAAGAGATACCGCTTCTAGAAAGATGCACGAAGAGTCAGTGGAGTCAAGCATTAGTAATAGAGTCCCGTTTTGCTATTTGGGTACGGAACTCTAATTATGCATATTTGCTTAGGATAAGCCAGAATATACGAAAAACTTGGATCGGAAAGTTTGGCAACGCTGTTTGTTTAGTTTATTCATAAGACCTATTTTTTGTATGACTTACTTAGGCAGCATACGATATTTGGCAAACATTTTTTTTGAATAAAAGAGTTCAGATAACATTTCTTTTTAGGCTTTAACTGGAATGGAAAATTCTTTGAGATAAGATCAATATTCAAACATAATAGAAGGAACAGTGATTAAGTAGACATGTTTACGGCATCAAACAAAAATGAGGGCGATATCATTTTGGGTCTAAGTAAATTTGGTAAAAGATTTAAGAAGGTTATGGAGCTTAAAGCATGTAGATCTTTCATACTTTTATTTTTTTGGTCGAGGTCTAGACGAGGTATTCTCTATCTCGTCTCGTCGACACCTTAGGCAAGATACATTCAACTTTTAACTTCCTAACTAATCCCAAAGTCAACTCGTTCGAAAATACGGTAATGCAGTCTTTTAACGTGGTTTCGCAAATTATCTAAAAAAAATCCATACAACAACCACACATATCAAATTCGGTGAAGTCACTTTTACTTACGGCTTCTCATCTTGTCAGGAGTTATAATTATCTATTTGCTGTAGCCGAGTAAACCTTCAATTCCGTTCTGTCAGTGTTGTGGACGCAAGATGTCAATACTCAGAAGTTAATACGGACCGTATTTCCCAGAGTAACGGCAACATGATACCATTATATTTCCTCGAAGACAGATCGAAGTCTTATTGTTTCCTTAGGTTAGATATTATTCTAGTTGAGCTATTGATTCCAATTAAGTCGCGGCAAACTAGATGCTATGCGTTGATTACGAGCTTTTTGTACTGGGACTGCTTTCTACGGTATACTGATTTCAATCTTGCTTGACTTACCCACTTGTATCAAATGTTATTTTAGTATTGTAGGAGGAAAATATTTTCTTCGAAAGGTCGATTCATTAATGCCAAGAAAATAAATTGCTTCATTTATGAATTTTCTTCAATGGACATGATCACTTATCAAGTTTTTATTAGATTGTCGCTTGAAGAAAAACGTCTAAAAATATCGAAGCGTCTTTTAAAAGATTTATAAATAGAAAATTTTATGCTTTCCGATTTCTCAATCAATCATTGGACGGCGACGTTAAGATGTCTAGACTGATCAGCTTATTAGATCTCACTTAATTCTAATTTTACTTTTATGAGTCGTTTTAACAATACCTGACTAATGAGATTTGGCCAACGAACGACCCGCCAATGTCGACCGGGCGTTTAGAAGTCACTGAGCAAACATGATTCTCGTTTGCGGAGGTGATTAGCGCTTTTTATATATTTGAAAAGAAATCTTAACAGTCGTGAGCAATACTCGAGAGCTGAGAATACATCATAGATGGAAAGGAAATAATGACTTGAAGAAAACCTCCACGACTTGAGTACTCATTGTTTTCACTTTAAAATCTCGCCTTCACTTGTTTTTGAGACAACTTTTACTCATTTGTGTTTGTCACGGCTCATTTCCATTCTACTGAAGGTGCCATTATAACTTCCATGATTTACACGCAAGCAATAAACATTTGTGAGTTACACAATCAAAGTTACGACTCCTAAACCGCACACCGACAAACACAGCTGTCTAGCAAAATAATTGAAAATACCGTCGTTTTGCAATTCTTTAGATCCTCGGTGTATTAAAAATCACCTTGATGCTAACTGCTAACGTACCTGTCAACTGCAGGTAACGTGCCACATGTTTTTTTGCTCAAGCAATTATGATTCGTACTACGATCTGATAAAGTTTGTAATAGCTTGTTTGATTGCTCACGGTAGATGTATTTTGAAGTGGGATAGCGTACCCACGCCACAGATTCAATGTTTTACGAGCAGGTGCGGCGTGTGCCAGTTTTCAATTTACAAATTGTCGAACAAAAAATTCATTGAAAAGTTTTAAGTAAATGTCTCGCGGGACTAGAAGGGCTGATGAAGTAAATTATCAATTGTAAAGGGGAAGCAACAAGTTGTGGGCGCAACATAATTCTGTTTGTAAGTAACTAAATGGTTGAATATTTTCCAACAAGAACAATATGCTTTCAAAGAAAACACGAAAACAATGCGCAGCGATTTTCCTTTGAGCTTTTTCAATGTAGTTTTAAGACTGGGATGGAAAAAATAGAGAGTTACTGGAAGAAGCAAGTTGTTAAACGGTGTCTTAATTTCCGTTTTAATATTACGTAATGTATTTGCGTAATAAACACTTACGCTTATTTAGTGCCTGTTAAGTACTTTTATATTAGATACAGCCTTAAATATTGCAAATCTTCTTAAGCGTAAAGAAAACATTTTTTCAATGGATTATTACATAAATGACTGACCTGTTGGATTAGTGGATAGTGGCCTTGACTGATACCGGAGGTCTCGAATTCGATTTACACCCAGTGTGAGGAGCACGATCATTTATTCTGTCAGGGTGTAATTGCTCTATAATATGTATTTAGGAATATACAGTAGGTACGTTTATCACTTGTCTAATAACCAGTACAAGCTCTGCTTAGACAGAAATCGTTCCCTTTTATGTCAACAATCTTATCAAAACATCTCACATTTATTTTCCTACTGGATACCCGATTTACTTTTGTTTCCGTATAGCTACCGTAGCAAAAACTTCAAATATCGTGTTTTCTTCATACCCTTCATCTCGTCTTGAAGACTGTCGCCATTTTGTAAATGAGACGACGATATATACGTAGAGCGTTGTCCCGCCTTTACACTCCTGTCTAACTTTCAGAGTCTGTGGTACTTCCCCAGTTCGCCGTATACCCAGTAAATGCAAATATTATTATTTGTCACAAAAGATTGCCGGATCTCGTGTTTCCCTTTCTATACTTATTCATAAGCACGCGTCGCTGTTTTATCGTTCAGCATGAACTTGGAGATTGTGGCGGGTTAAGCCTCGCGATCCGTAATCTATACGCCGTTTGTATTGAGTTATTCTACTGATGTAATCCGTTCTGAATAGTTTTGAACGAGAATACATATATAACCTATTTCATATTTTTTTGACAACGTTGTTTTTTTTGTAGTTTTAGCTTGGATGTGCGTCGTTGTGCCTCTGATGGGTATCGTCGAATTAAAAACAAAAAATTTGGCGGAAAAGTCATTATTTAAATTTGAATTGTGTTCTATTTCGTTATTTCAATTTGTAATATTTGAGTTAACCGTATATATTATTAAGGAGTTATAAAACCTGTCAAGTGTCATAATTAAAGTGTCCAAGTTGCAATTATTGAATGTTTGGTGTGTAAATTATATTTTACACGATTTAAGCTAGATAGTTATCAACAAACTACTAATTATGTTCTAATATTAAACGACAATTTCCTGTATGTTTCTTCGTCAGTATTTACCTGACTGGTTTAACTGTCAGGTTGATTTGATTCACAACTTACTTGAGTCGATGTAGGATTTTATAAAGAATCCCATAACTAAGGCTCCCTTGTGTGTCCGTCCGTCTGTCACCAAACTATATCTCCTAAACCGTGGTAGCTACATCCTGAGGGCCGTAAGATCTACACGCACTTATGGATCATTTATTCGAAAATGTCCTTCACAGTCACAGCTACTCACAGCGATACTAAACAAAGAACAACAGCAATATTCTAAATCCCGAGGTAATATCACAGCCCTATTTCCATACAAGGTTTAGTGAACATGTGCTATATTATAAATAAGATATAGTATCGCAATCTAAATAAAATAGCTTTGGAATGTGTCGTCAAAGTAAATCAAATGACGATGCCCGTACTGCTGGGTATTATGTCTCTCGAATCGCTGCTATAAAGATAGGTAATATATCTAACATGAAAACAATGTAAACTAAAATTGTTTATGTTTACAGAGTAAGACATTTTTTTTGGGATTACACTTATATGAAAAACAACTAGGTATTGCCATTCGAGCCTTGTCGAGACATCCATTTTGGACACACATAACAGATTAACGATTTGTGAAAAGTTTTATCCATCGAAATTTTTTCACTGTATTCCAAAAAGTCTAGTTGCAATCTTGGTGTTCCAATTTATAAATATTTTTAAATTTCCGAAAATTGTTCATGCTATTCTAAAAAGGCTAGTTAAAATCTGGGTATTGCGTAAATGTAAATTGAAAGTTCCTACAAAACTTGTGACATATTAAATACGATCATTAGTTAAACCTCAATTTAGAACTCAATTTAATCTGCATAAAACACACTTTAGTTTAAAGTTCTATATATAAAACCTAATGAGACAGTCCGCTGTTAGCGCTGAACAAAAAAACAAAACTAGTCATTAAGTTAGTGCGAGAATACTCTCAGTTTTATTACAAGCACTAAAAATTAAGAGTGTTGAGTTTAAGCCTGGCTCTTGTTTCTTCACAGCGGTTTAATCTTGAGGCGTTAATCGCTTTTAAAACTTAGATGAAACGTTTAAACGACGTATTATAAAAGGGCAAAAGTTTGAAGTTTCTGTACACTGCGGGTATTTTGGCAGGTTAAGAGGTTTTCGCGTATTTTTGGCTAGAGAGAGAAAAATAATTTAATGTTTATAAAACTTATTTTAAAAAAGAAGACAATGTCATTATTTTGAGCATGAAGATTTTATTAAAACTAGTGTCATATCCTGTAAAATTAGGCAAGATTTTTCAATAAGGACTACATTAATCTACCGTATACCTACTCTCCAGTAAATATCGTCGAAATAAATCGCCGAACCCTTTACATATCCTTTACAAATTGCGGTGCCTCTCATTACGGATTTTATGTCACCTCGGGCAAAAACACAATGCCCGTAAAAACGTTAATGACTTAATGGATGGAGGCCATGAAGTAAAGCCAGCCAATGTTTTGCGCACAGCCTCAGCCATTCCGCAGCACGTTGTCATTTTGGGAGCACTGCCAAAAAGCTTCTACCCCCGCCTATACATTTTGGCAAGGCACCTTTTAAAACTTTTTAAAAACAATTTCAGTGCAAAAAGAGAACATAAATGTTTTAAAATTTGAGTGCCGGACCCAACAGGGTGAGCGGATCTAAAATACAAAAAGAGACTGCAAACTAGTCGATCTATTTCCGTAACAAACGAGTTGTTTTGTTCGAAATGAATTTTCTCTAAAAATGGAATCGAGAAAAATAAAATTATCGATAAAAGTCTAGCTGTATACTGTAATTGAGCCTAGAAATAGAGTGAAGGACAGACAGGCACACTTGGTGTCTGCGTACCAACTGCGTACCAAGGGCAACGCAAGCATGACGCACGAAGTATCAGGCCTTCTTTATAGCGAGCAAATACATTTTATTGGGAACTAACTCGGATTGTGTCACTTCTCACTACAGAGAAAAGGTTCTTAAAATCATGTTTTTGGCCCGGCCTTGCTGACTGTATGTGAATACCAAGTCGTTCTGTAACTTAGTAAATGTTAAATTTTTTATTGTCAAGTCATATAAATAAGTCACATTACCGTATAATGAAATTCTCTCGTTTTAATAATCAAGGTTGTGATGTTTAGTGGCACTTACCGTAAATGTGGAGTACGGTGATATAAAAATGTAGTAAAGGAAAATGTTATTTATAGTTATTAGCATAAAGTAGCATTCATAGATTCATTTTTTTTCCTTGTTCCGCGGGGGTGAGTTTAGTGTAGGATTATACATGGAGAACATTTAAGGGCATCGCGATATGAGCTTAAAACAAATAAAATACGTTTCTACAAAATTAATTAAGTACGACATTAGAACCCGTGTTAATATGTAATATGTACTTTTATTATTATAATGTTCCTGTTGCGGCATGTAACATCCTTAGCCGGGGAATTTCTTCACTTTTTCTGCTTCCTACCCTCATTATAAATAGCACTATCAAGATAAAAATAACCAAGGCAACTCCTGACAGAGCCAGGACTAAAAATAGAAATTAATCTCATTATTTCCACCTTTTTGTTCTCATTTTTCTTTAATCCTGGAAGCTTTTCTTTTTTACCCGAAATAATGGTCGCTTTTCGACCGAAATTTTAATTAGCGTAAAGCTCAGTCCGTCGAAGCTCTAGCAATCAATTCATTCCATTGTTCTGTTAATTAAACTGGGTTTTGATGAATGTTCTAGATTACAAGATGATATAAATAAATGGAATATGGATAATGTCATATAAATATCTCCAGATGTTATTTTATAACGGGTCTATACCGGAGGATCGCCGAAAAGGTAGCCGATTAGTCATATGGTGTTCGCTATCTATATATTGGCTAAAAGATCATCAAAAATAGTTCAAAGCTTTTTGCGTTTCTGATTAAGTTAAAAAGACGGACACTGAAAAAGGACTATTTTTTTACATTGTAAAATAATGAACTCGTTTAATTCTATAGGTAAGTAAATAATCCTAAAACATATATACGGTATTTTCCCCAAAGTAAGCCTAATTAATAATAAACACTTTTTTTTCTTTCATCGAATAGATAAATATTAATTTTATTTATAAGTAGGTACTCTCATATCAAAGACTCTTCAGTAAGTACTTTCGACGCAAACATAAAAATGATCAGTTTAGAGGTTTAAACCCCGCTATGTTTGTTCTTACGGATAACGCTTTACCATTCAAACAAAAAAATACAATTTCGACAGCTAAATCTTACGCCGTTGTGATAAGGTTTAATATTAGATGGTTTAGTAACCAATTTAGAAACACCTGACTAGTACAAATATTGGTAATGGCGCGAACCTGCGACAATATGAATGGCTGATACTGTTTGTACTGGAGATACCATTAAACTTGATTTTAAAAGGTTAATGACATTAAATTTACCGGTTTGTGTAGGTACTGGGAAAATAGTCTGAAGAACTGATGTTCCTATGATAAGACTCAATAATCCAATTTTGATAGTTTTTCTTTACGGGTATTTATCTTTTTTAGTTACCTACCTATCTTTAGTTATTTAATTTCATTATTTGTTTCAAAAACAGTAATACAACATCAGTAAAAACGTCAACCGTCTGTCTATCACACAAACGGAGCCTTAGGTTCCCATTTTTACCCTTTCAGTACTCACGGACCCCTAAAAAAGGACATTAAAGCAACTTAACATTTCAAAAAAGCACTGCAAGAACCTCTTTTAAAGAATAAAAGATATTTCCTTTGTTAAAATAACAATTAAGTTTCAGAATAATAATCCAAATCATACAAAAGGATTTACGAATTCTTTGTTAAAACGAAAACATTTGCCGAATATTTATGTTAATGCCTCAACTTTGAGTACT